>NW_027195181.1:167500-197500 GCF_038502225.1 Cherax quadricarinatus
TTTCTTGGGTATTTCGAATCATTACCTATTTCAAAAATTTTGGATATTTCCTCATCTATGAACTCTGGACTGTAAATTCGTAAAGCTCTCAAAAAATCATTAACTATGATTTACCATTGCCAGTTCCTACTACCATTAAACTTATTAAACTTTGCATTGTTGATGCAAAATTTGTATTTAATGATAAGTTTTATACTCATAAGTTTGGTATGGCAATGGGGAATCCTCTTTCACCTGTTCTTAGTAACCTATACATGGAATTTTTTGAAACAAGATTGCTTAACACAATCCTCCCTAATAGAGCTAAATGGTTCAGATATGTATATGATATTTTGTGTCTTATGCCCAAAAATGTAGACATACACCATTTCCTTGGCAAATTAAATAGCTTAGCCCATTCTATAAACTTTACTGTTGAGTTTGAAGAAAATAACTCATTGCCTTTTCTAGATGTTTTAATTATTAAGAGTAATAATGAATTCAAATTTAAAATTTACAGAAAACCTACAAATAACTGTTCCTATGTCCACTATTATTCTTCCCATCAAGACAGAGTTAAATTTACCTACAAATAACTGTTCCTATGTCCACTATTATTCTTCCCATCAAGATAGAGTTAAACTGTCTGTTTTCTCATCAATGTTTTTGAGAGCTTTACGAATTTGTAGTCCAGAGTTCATAGATGAGGAAATATCCAAAATTTTTGAAATAGGTAATGATTTGAAATACCCAAGAAATGTAATTGATAAATCTTTTAAAGTTGCTAGAAATACTTTTTACAATCCCAAAAGGGACAACCAGCCTTATTCAACTAAAAATATGTTGGTTCTCCCTTACCATCAAAACTTGGTTGATATGCCTTCTCTTCTTGAGACTTTTAATATTAAAGTTGTATTCAAAAATCTTGATACAGTAAAAAAAACTTTTGATAAAGAATTCCCCCCAAAATGCTGATGGATGTGTCTATAAGATTCCTTGTAAAATTTGCGATAAAGTTTATTACGGTCAAACTGGTAAAAATCTCGAACTAAGATTAAAACAACATAAATATAGCATTAGAACTGGACAAGATTCCAATGCTCTATTTATTCATGTAAGAGATTTTAACCATCCAATTGATTTTCAAAAAGTTGAGAAAGTAGTATCAAGCAAGTCCATGGTCGACAGGAATAAAATTGAATCTTGATTCATAAAAAGCAGTTTTGACAATAATATGAATATTTCCTTTGGTTTATATAAATTAGATCCATTTATAATTAATAGAATTTGGGAAGAATTTAATAATACACTGGACAAATAATAATTTTTAAAATTTCTTATTTCTTGGGTAGAATAGTTTGTTGGTGGGTTGTGTGAAGGACCTGTCTAGTTGGGCCGGCGGGCCTGCTGCAGTGTTCCCTTTCTTATGAGTCGCGCGTCAGGTGTTTCATTGTTGTGGGATGTGATAGTGAGGTGTTGGCTACACCCCTTATATACCTTCCTTTGATGCTTTACTTTCATATTTTCTTGATAATGCGAGTAGTCACGAAAGCGCTTGGAATTTCTCTATTCTTTCACAGTGGTTGTTTTGCATATATATATATATATATATATATATATATATATATATATATATATATATATATATATATATATATATATATATATATGTATATGTATATATATATATATGTATATATATATATATATATATATATATATGTATATGTATATATATGTATATGTATATATATATATATGTATATATATATATATATATATATATATATATATATATATATATATATATATACCATCCTGTGTGATGGAGTGAGGCAGGAAGACCATCCTGTGTGATGGAGTGAGGCAGGAAGACCATCCTGTGTGATGGAGTGAGGCAGGGAGACCATCCTGTGTGATGGAGTGAGGCAGGGAGACCATCCTGTATGATGGAGTGAGGCAGGAAGACCATCCTGTGTGATGGAGTGAGGCAGGAAGACCATCCTGTGTGATGGAGTGAGGCAGGAAGACCATCCTGTGTGATGGAGTGAGGCAGGAAGACCATCCTGTGTGATGGAGTGAGGCAGGGAGACCATCCTGTATGATGGAGTGAGGCAGGGAGACCATCCTGTGTGATGGAGTGAGGCAGGGAGACCATCCTGTATGATGGAGTGAGGCAGGGAGACCATCCTGTATGATGGAGTGAGGCAGGAAGACCATCCTGTGTGATGGAGTGAGGCAGGGAGACCATCCTGTGTGATGGAGTGAGGCAGGAAGACCATCCTGTGTGATGGAGTGAGGCAGGAAGACCATCCTGTGTGATGGAGTGAGGCAGGAAGACCATCCTGTGTGATGGAGTGAGGCAGGAAGACCATCCTGTGTGATGGAGTGAGGCAGGGAGACCATCCTGTATGATGGAGTGAGGCAGGAAGATCATCCTGTGTGATGGAGTGAGGCAGGAAGACCATCCTGTGTGATGGAGTGAGGCAGGGAGACCATCCTGTATGATGGAGTGAGGCAGGAAGACCATCCTGTGTGATGGAGTGAGGCAGGGAGACCATCCTGTATGATGGAGTGAGGCAGGAAGACCATCCTGTATGATGGAGTGAGGCAGGGAGACCATCCTGTATGATGGAGTGAGGCAGGGAGACCATCCTGTGTGATGGAGTGAGGCAGGAAGACCATCCTGTGTGATGGAGTGAGGCAGGGAGACCATCCTGTATGATGGAGTGAGGCAGGGAGACCATCCTGTGTGATGGAGTGAGGCAGGAAGACCATCCTGTATGATGGAGTGAGGCAGGGAGACCATCCTGTATGATGGAGTGAGGCAGGGAGACCATCCTGTGTGATGGAGTGAGGCAGGGAGACCATCCTGTGTGATGGAGTGAGGCAGGAAGACCATCCTGTATGATGGAGTGAGGCAGGGAGACCATCCTGTATGATGGAGTGAGGCAGGGAGACCATCCTGTGTGATGGAGTGAGGCAGGAAGACCATCCTGTATGATGGAGTGAGGCAGGGAGACCATCCTGTATGATGGAGTGAGGCAGGGAGACCATCCTGTGTGATGGAGTGAGGCAGGAAGACCATCCTGTATGATGGAGTGAGGCAGGGAGACCATCCTGTATGATGGAGTGAGGCAGGGAGACCATCCTGTATGATGGAGTGAGGCAGGAAGACCATCCTGTATGATGGAGTGAGGCAGGGAGACCATCCTGTATGATGGAGTGAGGCAGGGAGACCATCCTGTGTGATGGAGTGAGGCAGGGAGACCATCCTGTATGATGGAGTGAGGCAGGAAGACCATCCTGTATGATGGAGTGAGGCAGGAAGACCATCCTGTATGATGGAGTGAGGCAGGAAGACCATCCTGTATGATGGAGTGAGGCAGGAAGACCATCCTGTATGATGGAGTGAGGCAGGGAGACCATCCTGTATGATGGAGTGAGGCAGGAAGACCATCCTGTATGATGGAGTGAGGCAGGAAGACCATCCTGTATGATGGAGTGAGGCAGGAAGACCATCCTGTATGATGGAGTGAGGCAGGGAGACCATCTTGTATGATGGAGTGAGGCAGGAAGACCATCCTGTATGATGGAGTGAGGCAGGAAGACCATCCTGTATGATGGAGTGAGGCAGGAAGACCATCCTGTATGATGGAGTGAGGCAGGAAGACCATCCTGTATGATGGAGTGAGGCAGGAAGACCATCCTGTATGATGGAGTGAGGCAGGAAGACCATCCTGTATGATGGAGTGAGGCAGGAAGACCATCCTGTGTGATGGAGTGAGGCAGGGAGACCATCCTGTGTGATGGAGTGAGGCAGGGAGACCATCTTGTATGATGGAGTGTGACAGGTAAACCATCTCGATTAACGGGATGTGTTGGGTAAACAGTTCTTGCTCTGACCTCCCAAAATGGGACACCATAATCTGAAAATAACAACGATTCCTTAGTTGATACTAATAAAAATTACAATAAAAATCTTTATATCTACAAGTACATGTACAAGACATACAGACCATAACTGACATCAGTGACATACTACTGTATAGAAAGTCCCTTGTTATGCTGAACATTTCCCGCAAATTAGGTCAATGTTGTCCCCAGGATGCGACCCACACCAGTCGACTAACACCCAGGTGCCTATTTTACTGATAAGTGAACAGGGACAGCAGATGTCTTAAAGAAACAGGTCCTAATGTTTTTCACCTGTAGCGGAGATCGACCCCTGGACCTCAGTATGTGAGCTTAATGGTATACATAATTATACATAATTATGTAAACCACTTATCTCTATTGTCACTGCTGTCTCTGACGGCTGTCATCGTCAGCAACACCAGTGGTCATTTTATCTAGTGTTTCAAGTATTGTGCTGTCTGCCAGTCACTGCTGGCTCTCACTGCTATCATCCTCAGTGATTACTGGTCATCTTATCTAATAGACACAACAGGGAATAAGGAGGAGGTGATGATTGCTATAGACACGAAATTATTCAATCCTACCTTACTTCATCACAGAGGAAGAAATTGAAGAATAACTAGGCCAGGAATGCATTACCAACCTGTCAGATGGCTAACCAGTAGAGGCAATTGAATTCATCTGTAAGTGTAATAATTCTGGCAAGAAACGTGCAGTGGGTGATAAACGAGGAGGTGTGTAGGAGGAGAACTGGTCAGTGAGTCTTGTATAGCCATGAAGATCACAGTGTCTCTCATCTTTCTGCTTTTATCTGTAAGTAAACATTCCCACTTTAGGATTAGGTTAGGTTCCGTTACGTTAGATTACGTTACGTTACGTTACGTTACGCTAGGTTACGTTACGGTAGGTTACATTACGTTAGGTTACGTTACGCTAGGTTACGTTACGTTACGATAGGTTACGTTAGGTAAGATTTGCTTGGAAGGTAGACAAGTATTTCCTGACGTGGATCTTAGTTATATGATGACCCGCCGCTGGATCTTTTCGTCATCTGATTGATGCCTTCAGCTGGCTTACCCGTCCACCACTTTGGACATTAAAGTTATAATTATAACCATTTTTAATACTAACTTAGGAATGTTCTGGTGGACAATATATAGCGTACATGAGTCCAAGGGGTGAGTGGATGTTTATATTTTGCCTCTGAAGTGGCTAGTTTATTGTGTACCCCATATCCATCCTGTGGATGGTAGCGCAAGAGCATGTGGATACATGAAAGGCCTAGGAACTAGGCCTCAAAAGAATTAACAGGAAAGAATCCGAATCTAAATCTTCAGTTTGTCTATTCTGTTGCAAGCAAATTTACGATATTTGCTGAATATGTCTGGTATCTTATGTTCATATCCCTGGAGTCAGGGGTGAGTAATAACACAAGAAGCCAGGATTATGTAATAATAATAATAATAATAATAATAATAATAATAATAATAATAATAATAATAATAATAATAATAATAATAATAATAATAATAATAATAATAAAATAATAATAATAATAATAATAATAATAATAATAATAATAATAATAATAATAATAATAATAATAATAATAATAATAATTTTTATTTTTACAAGTACATGATGCAACTTATACAGACCATAGCTGACATTAATGACATACTATACACAAAAATCCTGGTTAAAGAGAGTATTTCGAGCAAAATAGGCTAATTTTGTCCCCAGGATGCGACCCACACCAGTCGACTAACACCCAGGTACCTATTTTACCGCTAGGTGAACATGGACAGCAGGTGTCTCAAGGAAACACGTCCTAATGATCCCACCCGTTATATAGAAAGTTAATAATGCCCTACACAGAACGAGAGGGTATCACACCCTTGACCCTTGAGTCAGTATTACATCTGTGTTATCCATTTTAGATTAGATATGGATGTAGATACAGACCTGATGGGCGAGTTTGTTGGACGGTAGCGAACTTATGTGTACCCATAACACCATGACAACAACAGGTTGGGTTAAGTTCGGTTAGGTTAGGTTAGGTTAGGTTAGGTTAGGTTAGGTTAGGTTTGGTTAGGTTAAGTTATGTTAGGTTTGGTTTGGTTAGGTTAGGTTAGGTGAGATTAGGTTAGGTTAGGTTAGGTTAGGTTAGGTTAGGTTAAGTTATGTTAGGTTTGGTTTGGTTAGGTTAGGTTAGGTGAGATTAGGTTAGGTTAGGTTAGGTTAGGTTAGGTTAGGTTAGGTTTGGTTAGGTTAAGTTATGTTAGGTTTGGTTAGGTTAGGTTAGGTTAGGTTAGGTTAAGTTAGGTTAGGTTAAGTTAGGTTAGGTTTGGTTAGGTTAAGTTATGTTAGGTTTGGTTTGGTTAGGTTAGGTTAGGTGAGATTAGGTTAGGTTAGGTTAGGTTAGGTTAGGTTAGGTTTGCTTAGGTTAAGTTAGGTTAGGTTTGGTTAGGTTAAGTTACGTTAGGTTTGGTTTGGCTAGGTTAGATTAGGTTAGGCTTAGTTAGGTTTGGTTAGGTTTGGTTAGGTTAAATTTGGTTAGGTTTGGTTTGGTTAAGTTAGGTTAGGTTAGGTTTGGTTTGGTTAAGTTAGGTTAGGTTAGGTTTGTGTGGCATGCAAAGAGTACGTAACCTTTATTCGGCGCATGGACACACCCTCATTTACAGGCTATCTCCCCCAACCCTCGAACCAGGTTGCTAAGAGTTGATGATGGGGCCCCATCGTTCAACTAGTGACCAGGTTCTAGCCAATAAGAAGGTGGGATTGACAATCGCAGAGGTTATGTGGATACCGCTCTCCTGTCTGCCCTTGTCATTCCCATTCTAGAGCTGGTTGAAGCACGGTCTGCTATCTTGTGGCTTCTATTTCTGCCTTGCTTACCGTGGAGTGCACTATATTTATCACTGTACATAGTGTACATATTGCTGTTCTAAATTGGTGAAGGATAATATAAGTCTAAACTTTTTCTACTGTGTTTATTTGCTCCCATTACACCTGGGATAACAGGCCATTTGAAATCCTAGGTTGTAATAGTTTGGTTTGGTTAAGTTAGGTTAGGTTAGGTTAGGTTTGGTTAGGTTAGGTAAGATTTGTCAGGAATCAGGACATGTGTTTCCTGACTCTGGTCTTAGTCATATGATGACCCGCCACTGGAGCTTTTGGTCATATGATCGAGGCCTTCCGCTGGCTTACCCCTCCACCCCTTTTAAAAATTAATGATTACTAGGACAATAGCTGACGCAATAGTATCGTAGTTATCATTGGCTGCTTCAGTACAAATGTATCCCTACGACATATACAGGTATTCCCTACCCTTAAATACAGGTATCCCTACGGGTATACGTCTTACCCCCGCCCAAGATTCAACCCGAGTCCTTTCGATTGTATGCTGAGCTACGAGGGATGACCAGGAAGGACAGTTTGATCTGTGCAGTTATGCAGTTCGTAAACTGCAGCGAGTTCATCCAGGCAGGCCCAGGAGACAGAGCTCAACATCCAGTTAATTACACACACTAGGGGTAACTAATCCAAATGAAACACATTTTTTTACGCAGGTGGTGGTGTCGAGGGCAGACTGGACAGGGTGGCTAGAAGGTAAATTTGATGGCCTATTCCAGCCTAACCTGCCCCAGGCTGACCTGCCCCAGGCTGACCTGCTCCAGGCTGACCTGCCCCAGGCTGACCTGCCCCAGGCTGACCTGCCCCAGGCTGACCAAGTAAGTTTACATTAAATTTCTTCTTACAACTGAAACAATGCCATTATTCTGAGGGTAAGCGCTAAATCCATAGGGGTCATACAGCTCCTAGGGGAATGAGGAGGAAACAGGTTTGATCCAGGGAAAGAGAGGACAGCTCAAAGTCCCCAAATCAAGAACTTCTCTGCCAGGCTGAGTCGTCCCTCGCTCACAGACATTCGGAATCAATAACCATCTTCAATTAAATTAATCTAAGGCATTTTCTAGCACGAATTTCACTATAATATACCCTCCAAGATAGGGGGCTCTTGATCCAAGGAATCAAGAGCTTAGTGCAGTGTGGGGGGCGAAGTTTTTACTCACAGTAGAGTACGTTGTTAATTTATTTTTCTTTGTTATAATGAGAAAAGATTTTTAAGATCGGCTTTATTAAGTTACGAATAATTTCACGTGTTTGTGGCTTCCATAAAGCTTCGATAAAGTTACGATAAAGCTTCGATAAAGTTACGATAAAGCTTCGATAAAGTTACGATAAAGCTTCGATAAAGTTACGATAAAGCTTCGATAAAGTTACGATAAAGCTTCGATAAAGTTACGATAAAGCTTCGATAAAGCTTCGATAAAGTTACGATAAAGCTTCGATAAAGCTTTGATAAAGCTTCGATAAAGCTTCGATAAAGTTACGATAAAGCTTCGATAAAGTTACGATAAAGCTTCGATAAAGTTACGATAAAGCTTCGATAAAGTTACGATAAAGTTACGATAAAGCTTCGATAAAGCTTCGATAAAGTTACGATAAAGCTTCGATAAAGTTACGATAAAGCTTCGATAAAGTTACGATAAAGCTTCGATAAAGTTACGATAAAGCTTCGATAAAGTTACGATAAAGCTTCGATAAAGCTTCGATAAAGTTACGATAAAGCTTCGATAAAGCTTTGATAAAGCTTCGATAAAGCTTCGATAAAGTTACGATAAAGCTTCGATAAAGTTACGATAAAGCTTCGATAAAGTTACGATAAAGCTTCGATAAAGCTTCGATAAAGTTACGATAAAGCTTCGATAAAGCTTTGATAAAGCTTCGATAAAGCTTCGATAAAGTTACGATAAAGCTTCGATAAAGTTACGATAAAGCTTCGATAAAGTTACGATAAAGCTTCGATAAAGTTACGATAAAGTTACGATAAAGCTTCGATAAAGCTTCGATAAAGTTACGATAAAGCTTCGATAAAGTTACGATAAAGCTTCGATAAAGTTACGATAAAGCTTCGATAAAGCTTCGATAAAGCTTTGATAAAGCTTCGATAAAGCTTCGATAAAGTTACGATAAAGCTTCGATAAAGTTACGATAAAGCTTCGATAAAGTTACGATAAAGCTTCGATAAAGTTACGATAAAGCTTCGATAAAGTTACGATAAAGCTTCGATAAAGCTTCGATAAAGCTTTGATAAAGCTTCGATAAAGCTTCGACAAAGTTACGATAAAGCTTCGATAAAGCTTCGATAAAGCTTTGATAAAGCTTCGATAAAGCTTCGATAAAGTTACGATAAAGCTTCGATAAAGTTACGATAAAGCTTCGATAAAGTTACGATAAAGCTTCGATAAAGTTACGATAAAGCTTCGATAAAGCTTCGATAAAGCTTTGATAAAGCTTCGATAAAGCTTCGATAAAGTTACGATAAAGCTTCGATAAAGTTACGATAAAGCTTCGATAAAGTTACGATAAAGCTTCGATAAAGCTTTGATAAAGTTTCGATAAAGCTTTGATAAAGCTTCGATAAAGCTTTGATAAAGTTTCGATAAAGCTTTGATAAAACTTCTATAAAGCTTTGATAAAACTTTGATAAAGCTTCGATAAAGTTACGATAAAGCTTCGATAAAGCTTCGATAAAATTTCGATAAAGTTACGATAAAGCTTTGATAAAGTTACGATAAAACTTCGATAAAGCTTCGATAAAACTTCGATAAAGCTTCGATAAAACTTCGATAAAGCTTCGATAAAGCTTCGATAAAACTTCGATAAAGCTTCGATAAAGCTTCGATAAAACTTCGATAAAGCTTCGATAAAGCTTCGATAAAACTTCGATAAAGCTTCGATAAAGCTTCGATAAAACTTCGATAAAGCTTCGATAAAGCTTCGATAAAACTTCGATAAAACTTCGATAAAGCTTCGATAAAGCTTCGATAAAACTTCGATAAAGCTTCGATAAAGCTTCGATAAAACTTCGATAAAGCTTCGATAAAGCTTCGATAAAACTTCGATAAAGCTTCGATAAAGCTTCGATAAAACTTCGATAAAGCTTCGATAAAGCTTCGATAAAACTTCGATAAAGCTTCGATAAAGCTTCGATAAAACTTCGATAAAACTTCGATAAAGCTTCGATAAAGCTTCGATAAAACTTCGATAAAGCTTCGATAAAGCTTCGATAAAACTTCGATAAAGCTTCGATAAAGCTTCGATAAAACTTCGATAAAACTTCGATAAAGCTTCGATAAAACTTCGATAAAACTTCGATAAAGCTTCGATAAAACTTCGATAAAACTTCGATAAAGCTTCGATAAAACTTCGATAAAACTTCGATAAAGCTTCGATAAAACTTCGATAAAACTTCGATAAAGCTTCGATAAAGCTTCGATAAAGCTTCGATAAAGCTTCGATAAAGCTTCGATAAAGCGAAACTAAGTCAATAGCGGATAATATTTATTGCCTTCCCTTGTACTGATAAAGCCACTGGTGGGCGAAATGTCTACAGATAATAATACCCAGATATTGCACGTCTCTCCCGTTCTTCATCAACAAGGGAGAAACGTGCTTAAGTGAACTTAGAATAATATTTGCGTTTTTTTTCTTGTGCATTTGTCACGTTTTATCGCTTTTTAAACGTTAAGGTCATGGGTTGAGTGAACTGTGACCTTGGTATACCTGGATACCTGGAGAGAGTTTCGGGGGGTCAACGCCCCTGTGACCCGGTCTGAGACCAGGCCTCGTGGTGGATCAGGGTCTGATCAACCAAGCTATTACTCCTGGCCACACGTAAACTGACGTACGAACATGATGACGCTGCTGGCTGAAAGGTCAGATGTGTAACTAATGGAGGGCGAAACGTTGCCACAGTAAACTGTCGAATTAGTTGCACTTATTTCCTTACACTAAAAACATTGTCGGTAATTCTACCAGCGTTATTGCAGGATGATGATGGTAATGACGAGGATGATGATGGTGGACGTGGCGTAGAACGGATGATTGAGGCTGTTAAGGATGCTTTTCAGGAGATGACGAAGAAGCGCAGCTCCTGGTACCAGCACTACAATGCGCTGGCTGCTGGCGCAACTAACAACTCCGCTGTGGTTACAGAGCTACTGGCTATCAGCAGGTAACACTTGTAATGCTAGTGTAGCCACTTAGAAAGTTACACCTGTGTTGCTGTCAGCAGGTAACACTTGTAATACTAGTGTAGCCACTTAGAAAGTTACACCTGTGTTGCTGTCAGCAGGTAACACTTGTAATACTAGTGTACCCATTTAGCCAGCATCACAGTATCCATCAGAGCATCTTAGAACCCTAGCATTACGGTAGCTCATCAGGGCATCTTAGAACCCCAGCATCTCATTAGCCAATCAGAACATCTTAGAATCCCAGCATCACAAAAACTCATCAGAACATCTTGTGCAAGAATGGTATATAATACCGACAAGATGAAATTAAGACACATGTGCAACATCTGGGTATCTTTATTGTAGACGTTTCGCCATCCAGTGGCTTTAACAATACAAATTCCAGGACATAACTTGAAGACAGTAGGACTATATATTGATTACCTCATCTTCTGTATATAGACCTACTGTCTTCAAGTTATGTCCTGGAATTTGTATTGATAAAGCCAATGGATGGCGAAACGTCTACAATAAAGATACCCAGATGTTGCACAGAACATCTTAGAACCCCACCATCTTAATAACCATCAGAGCATCTTAGAGCCCCCAGCATCACAAAAACTCATCAGAACATCTTAGAACCCCACCATCTTAATAACCATCAGAGCATCTTAGAACCCCCAGCATCACAAAAACTCATCAGAACATCTTAGAACCCCACCATCTTAATAACCATCAGAGCATCTTAGAACCCCCAGCATCACAAAAACTCATCAGAACATCTTAGAACCCCACCATCTTAATAACCATCAGAGCATCTTAGAGCCCCCAGCATCACAAAAACTCATCAGAACATCTTAGAACCCCACCATCTTAATAACCATCAGAGCATCTTAGAGCCCCCAGCATCACAAAAACTCATCAGAACATCTTAGAACCCCACCATCTTAATAACCATCAGAGCATCTTAGAGCCCCCAGCATCACAAAAACTCATCAGAACATCTTAGAACCCCACCATCTTAATAACCATCAGAGCATCTTAGAGCCCTCAGCATCACAAAAACTCATCAGATTCTCTAAGAACAACAGCAACATTTGTTCCTGTCTATCAGTGTCGCGATGCCAATCATCTGGAACGCCTACGTGGGGTCTCTGCTGACGGAGAGGCAGGGCAAACTTCGCCAGGAGAACATTAGGACCTTCAGCCCATCAGATCAACTCGCATCCCAGCGTCTGAGTGTCCCGGCAGGATTTACTGAACAAGACGACTTCACGGTTGAGATTACAATGGCACTCAACAAGATAGATTCGTGAGTGGTAATTATTCTTACTGTTGGGAATAAATATTTTAGAAAAAAAACGAGAAGTTGATAAATGTGGCGTTTGTGCCCCATTTGGGTATTTGTTTTATTCTGGAAAACGTTTAGTAAGCCAGTGGCTTCTTCAGTCCAGTGCAGAGAAAGTTGGAAGATCAAGAGGAGGGTTGAGGTAATCAGTCCCTCAACACTTTTATCAAGACTGATGGACTGAGCACAGCTACTCCAGGTTTAGAGACTGATTACCTCAAACTCATCTTCATCTTTCACCTTTATCTACATTGGACTGAAGAAGCCACTGGCTGGCGAAACGTTTCCAGAATAAAGATACCCAAATGTTTCACAAGTGTCTCATTATCATTCTTATTGTTTCAATAATAACAACATCAATAATTATATTGATGGAGTGCAAAACAAGAAATATAAATGAATAAGACACACTTGGGTATCTTTGCTGTGGAGACGTTTCGCCCACCAGTGGCTTTACCAGTCCCGTGCAGAGAGTAATTACTGGAGACGCTGAAGGACACGAAGTAGGTTTGAGGTGTTCAGTCCCTCAGTCTTGGAGTTGGTGAACACCACCGAAGTCTTGAAGAATCTTCAAGTCTTTGAATTTGCAGCGATAAAGCCACTGGATGGCGAAATGTCTACAAATAAAGTCACCCAGGTGTTGAACATGTGTCTAATTCTTCAACAACAACAACAATAATAATAATAATAATAATAATAATAATAATAATAATAATAATAATAATAATAATAATAATAATAATAATAATAATAATAATAACAATAATAATAATAATAATAATAATAATAATAATAATAATAATAATAATAATAATAATAATAATAATAATAATAATAATAATAATAATAATGAAAGTTAAGACAAGATGAGAATAATAATAATAATAATAATAATAATAATAATAATAATAATAATAATAATAATAATAATAATAATAATAATAATAATAATAATAATAATAATAACAATAATAAAAATAATAATAATAATAATAATAATAATAATAATAATAATAATAATAATAATAATAATAATAATAATAACAATAATAATAGTAATAATAATAATAATAATAATAATAATAATAATAATAATAATAATAATAATAATAATAATAATAATAATAATAATAATAATAATAATAATAACAATAATAATAGTAATAATAATAATAATAATAATAATAATAATAATAATAATAATAATAATAATAATAATAATAATAATAAATTTTTTGCCAGCGTGGGTGTCATGTTGATGCCAGAAACTGACCAAGACATAGTCAGGTACCAGGGTGACATCCTCGTCGTTGCTGACCTTCACTGGCAGTACCAAAACGATGATCGGTAAGTTTTGACCTTTTTTTGGGATTGTGGGAGGGAGGGGAAAATGATGTTGGTATTTATTGCCAAAGTTCATACCAGGAGAAAATGATAAACCTGTAAGAGTCGTATTACGTTCTTGATGACATGAGAACATACGAATGTAGGAACACTGGAGAAGGCCTAGTGGCCCATACAAGGCAGGTGCTTACTAAAACCACGCCCTACTAGAGCTACCCAAGAATTTACTCCCGTACCCACCACACGCTAAGACCTCGTCACCAGCATCAAGGTAACTTCTCCCTTGAAATGGGTAACTTGCCTTACTAAGGTTGGGGTAAGATCCCTGAGCCTGGAAGTTCAAGTGTCGTAACGCCACTGAAAGAACGTAAGACTACGGTGCTGTTCACCAAATCCAAGGTTGAGGGATTGATTATCTCATCCTTTGTGAATAATTCTTTACATTTTGTCCTCATATTGTACCGATAAAGCCGCTGGTGGGCGAAACGTCTACAAATAAAGATGCCCAGATGTTGTACATGTGTCTGATTGTGCAAGAGAGGAGTGCTGTTGCAGGCTTACTGACCCATGCTAGGCAGGTCCAAGTCACACCCACCCTCACCTACTTATATACTTTAGACACTTTTTCAACATTTGGGTATCTGGAATCGTTTCGCCACACAGTGGTTTCTTCAGTCCAATGCGGAAAAAGGTGGAATAAGAGGAAGACTTTGAGGTAATCAGTCCCTCAGCCTGGAGTCGATGTCTTCAGTCACTTAATATTGATAAAAGATCATTTAAGATTATATATTGTACATAAATGCTGAAACTGGTATAAAATACCGAAACGTTTGGTACTGACGAAACGCTTCGCCCACACAGTATAAAAGATTATAAAAGATCCCAATGGAAATAAGAACGTAGATTTGAGGCAATCAGTCCCTCAGCCTGGAGAAGTTCTGTTCCAAAGTTCCAGACTTTGGAACAAAACTTCTCCAGGCTGAGGGACTGATAACCTCAAATCTACGACTTCCAGGGTGATGGACTGACTACATCGTCTTCACGGAAATAAGAACACAAGGAAGGAGAACACAGCAGTAGGCCTGTCGGCCCATACTAGGCAGGTCCTTCACGAATTCAACCCACTAACAGAATATTTGCCCAACCCACTTTTAGTGGGTTATCCTGAGTTTTTATACACATACTGCTGTGTGTGTCACTCTACGTAACTGACTTTATGTATACTTGAGTAAACTTACTTACTTACTAACTTGCTTACTAACTTGCTTACTTACTAACTTACTTACTTACTAACTTGCTTACTTACTAACTTGCTTGCTTACTAACTTGCTTACTAACTTGCTTACTTACTAACTTGCTTACTTACTAACTTGCTTACTTACTAACTTGCTTACTTACTAACTTGCTTACTTACTAACTTGCTTACTTACTAACTTACTTACTAACTTGCTTATTTACTAACTTGCTTACTTACTAACTTGCTTACTTACTAACTTACTTACTTACTAACTTGCTTACTTACTAACTTGCTTACTTACTAACTTCCTTACTTACTAAATTGCTTACTAACTAACTTACTTACTTACTAAATTGCTTGCTTACTAACTTACTTACTTACTAACTTGCTTACTTACTAACTTGCTTACTTACTAACTTCCTTACTTACTAACTTGCTTACTTACTAACTTGCTTACTTACTAACTTGCTTGCTTACTAACTTGCTTACTTACTAACTTACTTACTTACTAACTTGCTTACTTACTAACTTGCTTACTTACTAACTTGCTTACTTACTAACTTGCTTACTTACTAACTTACTTACTAACTTGCTTACTTACTAACTTGCTTACTAACTAACTTGCTTACTTACTAACTTGCTTACTTACTAACTTGCTTACTTACTAACTTACTTACTAACTTGCTTACTTACTAACTTGCTTACTTACTAACTTGCTTACTTACTAACTTGCTTACTTACTAACTTACTAACTTGCTTACTTACTAACTTGCTTACTTACTAACTTGCTTACTTACTAACTTGCTTACTTACTAACTTACTTACTAACTTGCTTACTTACTAACTTGCTTACTTACTAACTTGCTTACTTACTAACTTGCTTAGTTACTAACTTACTTACTAACTTGCTTACTTACTAACTTGCTTACTTACTAACTTGCTTACTTACTAACTTGCTTACTTACTAACTTACTTACTAACTTGCTTACTTACTAACTTGCTTACTTACTAACTTGCTTACTTACTAACTTGCTTGCTTACTAACTTGCTTACTTACTAACTTGCTTACTTACTAACTTGCTTACTTACTAACTTGCTTGCTTACTAACTTGCTTACTAACTTACTTACTTACTAACTTGCTTGCTTACTAACTTGCTTACTTACTAACTTACTTACTAACTTACTTACTAACTTACTTACTTACTAACTTGCTTACTTACTAACTTGCTTACTTACTAACTTGCTTACTTACTAACTTGCTTACTTACTAACTTGCTTACTTACTAACTTGCTTACTTACTAACTTACTTACTAACTTGCTTACTTACTAACTTGCTTACTTACTAACTTGCTTACTTACTAACTTGCTTACTTACTAACTTAGTTACTAACTTGCTTACTTACTAACTTGCTTACTTACTAACTTGCTTACTTACTAACTTGCTTACTTACTAACTTACTTACTAACTTGCTTACTTACTAACTTGCTTACTTACTAACTTGCTTACTTACTAACTTGCTTACTTACTAACTTACTTACTAACTTGCTTACTTACTAACTTGCTTACTTACTAACTTGCTTACTTACTAACTTGCTTACTTACTAACTTACTTACTAACTTGCTTACTTACTAACTTGCTTACTTACTAACTTGCTTACTTACTAACTTGCTTACTTACTAACTTACTTACTAACTTGCTTACTTACTAACTTGCTTACTTACTAACTTGCTTACTTACTAACTTGCTTGCTTACTAACTTGCTTACTTACTAACTTGCTTACTTACTAACTTGCTTACTTACTAACTTGCTTGCTTACTAACTTGCTTACTTACTAACTTGCTTACTAACTTACTTACTTACTAACTTGCTTGCTTACTAACTTGCTTACTTACTAACTTACTTACTAACTTACTTACTTACTAACTTGCTTACTTACTAACTTGCTTACTTACTAACTTGCTTACTTACTAACTTGCTTGCTTACTAACTTGCTTACTTACTAACTTGCTTACTTACTAACTTGCTTACTAACTTACTTACTAACTCGCTTACTTACTAACTTGCTTACTTACTAACTTGCTTACTTACTAACTTACTTAATTACTAACTTGCTTACTTACTAACTTGCTTACTTACTAACTTACTTACTAACTTACTTACTTACTAACTTGCTTACTTACTAACTTGCTTACTTACTAACTTGCTTACTTACTAACTTGCTTACTTACTAACTTGCTTACTTACTAACTTGCTTACTTACTAACTTACTTACTAACTTACTTACTAACTTGCTTACTTACTAACTTGCTTACTTACTAACTTGCTTACTAACTTACTTACTAACTTGCTTACTTACTAACTTGCTTACTTACTAACTTGCTTACTTACAAACTTACTTACCTACTAACTTGCTTACTTACTAACTTGCTTACTTACTAACTTACTTACTAACTTACTTACTTACTAACTTGCTTACTTACTAACTTGCTTACTTACTAACTTGCTTACTTACTAACTTGCTTACTTACTAACTTGCTTACTTGCTAACCTGCTTACTTACTAACTTGCTTGGTATAAACCTTGGTAATAAATACCGTGTCTTTCTAAACCACTAACTTGCTTACTTACTAACTTGCTTACTTACTAACTTGCTTACTTACTAACTTGCTTACTTACTAACTTGCTTACTTACTAACTTGCTTACTAACTTACTTACTAACTTGCTTACTTACTAACTTGCTTACTTACTAACTTGCTTACTTACAAACTTACTTACCTACTAACTTGCTTACTTACTAACTTGCTTACTTACTAACTTACTTACTAACTTACTTACTTACTAACTTGCTTACTTACTAACTTGCTTACTTACTAACTTGCTTACTTACTAACTTGCTTACTTACTAACTTGCTTACTTGCTAACCTGCTTACTTACTAACTTGCTTGGTATAAACCTTGGTAATAAATACCGTGTCTTTCTAAACCACTAACTTGCTTACTTACTAACTTGCTTACTTACTAACTTGCTTACTTACTAACTTGCTTACTTACTAACTTGCTTACTTACTAACTTGCTTACTTACTAACTTGCTTACTTACTAACTTGCTTACTTACTAACTTGCTTACTTACTAACTTGCTTACTAACTTACTTACTAACTTGCTTACTTACTAACTTGCTTACTTACTAACTTGCTTACTTACTAACTTGCTTACTAACTTACTTACTAACTTGCTTACTTACTAACTTGCTTACTTACTAACTTACTTACTAACTTACTTACTTACTAACTTACTTACTTACTAACTTACTTACTTACTAACTTGCTTACTTACTAACTTGCTTACTAACTTGCTTACTTACTAACTTGCTTACTTACTAACTTGCTTACTTACTAACTTGCTTACTTACTAACTTACTTACTAACTTGCTTACTTACTAACTTGCTTACTTACTAACTTGCTTACTTACTAACTTGCTTACTTACTAACTTACTTACTAACTTGCTTACTTACTAACTTGCTTACTTACTAACTTGCTTACTTACTAACTTGCTTACTTACTAACTTACTTACTAACTTGCTTACTTACTAACTTGCTTACTTACTAACTTGCTTACTTACTAACTTGCTTACTTACTAACTTACTTACTAACTTGCTTACTTACTAACTTGCTTACTTACTGACTTGCTTACTTACTAACTTACTTACTAACTTGCTTACTTACTAACTTGCTTACTTACTAACTTGCTTACTTACTAACTTGCTTACTTACTAACTTACTTACTAACTTGCTTACTTACTAACTTGCTTACTTACTAACTTGCTTACTTACTAACTTGCTTGCTTACTAACTTGCTTACTTACTAACTTGCTTACTTACTAACTTGCTTACTTACTAACTTGCTTGCTTACTAACTTGCTTACTTACTAACTTGCTTACTAACTTACTTACTTACTAACTTGCTTGCTTACTAACTTGCTTACTTACTAACTTACTTACTAACTTACTTACTTACTAACTTGCTTACTTACTAACTTGCTTACTTACTAACTTGCTTACTTACTAACTTGCTTGCTTACTAACTTGCTTACTTACTAACTTGCTTACTTACTAACTTGCTTACTAACTTACTTACTAACTCGCTTACTTACTAACTTGCTTACTTACTAACTTGCTTACTTACTAACTTACTTAATTACTAACTTGCTTACTTACTAACTTGCTTACTTACTAACTTACTTACTAACTTACTTACTTACTAACTTGCTTACTTACTAACTTGCTTACTTACTAACTTGCTTACTTACTAACTTGCTTACTTACTAACTTGCTTACTTACTAACTTGCTTACTTACTAACTTGCTTACTTACTAACTTACTTACTAACTTACTTACTAACTTGCTTACTTACTAACTTGCTTACTTACTAATTTGCTTACTAACTTACTTACTAACTTGCTTACTTACTAACTTGCTTACTTACTAACTTGATTACTTACAAACTTACTTACCTACTAATTTGCTTACTTACTAACTTGCTTACTTACTAACTTACTTACTAACTTACTTACTTACTAACTTGCTTACTTACTAACTTGCTTACTTACTAACTTGCTTACTTACTAACTTGCTTACTTACTAACTTGCTTACTTGCTAACCTGCTTACTTACTAACTTGCTTGGTATAAACCTTGGTAATAAATACCGTGTCTTTCTAAACCACTAACTTGCTTACTTACTAACTTGCTTACTTACTAACTTGCTTACTTACTAACTTGCTTACTTACTAACTTGCTTACTTACTAACTTGCTTACTTACTAACTTGCTTACTTACTAACTTGCTTTCTTACTAACTTGCTTACTTACTAACTTGCTTACTTACTAACTTGCTTACTTACTAACTTGCTTACTTACTAACTTGCTTACTAACTTACTTACTAACTTGCTTACTTACTAACTTGCTTACTTACTAACTTGCTTACTAACTTACTTACTAACTTGCTTACTTACTAACTTGCTTACTTACTAACTTACTTACTAACTTACTTACTTACTAACTTACTTACTTACTAACTTACTTACTTACTAACTTGCTTACTTACTAACTTGCTTACTTACTAACTTGCTTACTTACTAACTGGCTTACTAACTTACTTACTAACTTGCTTACTTACTAACTTGCTTACTTACTAACTTACTTACTAACTTACTTACTTACTAACTTACTTACTTACTAACTTACTTACTTACTAACTTGCTTACTTACTAACTTGCTTACTTACTAACTTGCTTACTTACTAACTTGCTTACTTACAAACTTGCTTACTTACTAACTTGCTTACTTACTAACTTACTTACTTACTAACTTGCTTACTTACTAACTTACTTACCTATTTCTTGATTTTTCACCGTTTTAGGGTTCTAGTTTTCGGTGACATGACTGCTGGAACATTTGGCCCTCGTGAGGAGAAGTACAGGGACGACAGGTGGCGAAACATAGCACTGGGCGAGAGGTTCTTGATGGTGTTTATGAAGGTAAGAAACACTACTTGCCTTTGTGATTTGAGGAGAAATTATTCAGGGAACCGACAAGTTGATAAATTAAACACATCTGCAAAACTTAGTTATTTTTAATGAGGGAACGTTTCGCCACACAGTGGCTTCATCAGTCTTATAGGAAGAAGAATGGCGAAGATCAGAAGTAGTTTGAGGTGATCAGTCCCTCAGTCTGGAGTCTATGTAATTAGTCCACAAAATCTTAATGGGTGAAGTTTTTCCTGAGTAAAGTTACCCAAATATTGCATACGTGTCTAATTTATCGTCATTTATCGTCATTTATCGTGATTCAGAAACACTTTACACTTTACGACGTTTTGCCCACAAGTGTACCTCAAATGCTGTATAAAGTTCCACTGTATGATGACGATGATGATAATAATGATAATAAATATAATAATAATAATAATAATAATAATAATAATAATAATAATAATAATAATAATAATAATAATAATAATAATAATAATAATTACCATGTGTTACAGAGAGGAGGCTGTATACACGTGTTTATAAGCTCAGGCAAGAGTATCTATCTTCAGGAGCCTAGACCAGTGGCACCTTACACCTTCTGTCCTCAGGTGGGTGACTCTGTCCCCAGGTGGGTGACTGTATCCCCAGGTGGGTGATTATGTCCTCCAGGTCAGTGACTATGTCCTCCACGCAGGTTCCAGGTGTTGTTGATCACTTACTAATTGAAAGGAAGAATAGCAGAGATAACCCCAGACCTCATGGCTCTCACAGAGACTAAACAGATAACAGATGCTGTATTCCCAGCAGCAAACCTTTGGCTAATCTTTTCAACATATCACTACAAACTGGCATGGTGCCAGATAAGTGGAAAATGGCAAATGTGATACCTATTTTCAAAGCAGGTGACAGGTCCTTAGCTTCGAACTATAGACCAATAAGCCTAACCTCCATAGTGGGAAAATTTATGGAATCAATAATTGCCGAGGCAGTTCGTAGCCACCTTGAAGAGCATAAATTAATCAACGAATCTCAGCATGGTTTTACAAAGGGGCGTTCCTGCCTTACGAATTTATTAACTTTTTTCACTAAGGTATTTGAGGAGGTAGATCATGGTAATGAATATGATATTGTGTATATGGACTTCAGTAAGGCTTTTGACAGGGTCCCACATCAGAGACTATTGAGGAAAATTAAGGCACATGGAATAGGAGGAGAAATTTTTTCCTGGATAGAGGCATGGTTGACAAATAGGCAGCAGAGAGTTTGCATAAATGGGGAGAAATCAGAGTGGGGAAGCGTCACGAGCGGTGTTCCACAGGGGTCAGTTTTGGGCCCCCTGATGTTCACAATCTACATAAACGACATAGATGAGGGTATAAAGAGCGACATCAGCAAGTTTGCCGATGACACCAAAATAGGCCGTCGAATTCATTCTGACGAGGACATTCGAGCACTCCAGGAAGATTTGAATAGACTGATGCAGTGGTCGGAGAAGTGGCAGATGCAGTTTAATATAGACAAATGCAAAGTTCTAAATGTTGGACAGGACAATAACCATGCCACATATAAACTAAATAATGTAGATCTTAATATTACGGATTGCGAAAAAGATTTAGGAGTTCTGGTTAGCAGTAATCTGAAACCAAGACAACAGTGCATAAGTGTTAGCAATAAAGCTAATATCCTTGGCTTCATATCAAGAAGCATAAATAATAGGAGTCCTCAGGTTGTTCTTCAACTCTATACATCCTTGGTTAGGCCTCATTTAGATTATGCTGCACAATTTTGGTCACCGTATTACAGAATGGATATAAATGCTCTGGAAAATGTACAAAGGAGGATGACAAAGTTGATCCCATGTATCAGAAACCTTCCCTATGAGGATAGACTAAGGGCCCTGAATCTGCACTCTCTAGAAAGACGTAGAATTAGGGGGGATATGATTGAGGTGTATAAATGGAAGACAGGAATACAGAAGTAAATAGTGTGCTGAAAATATCTAGCCTAGACAGGACTCGCAGCAATGGTTTTAAGTTGGAAAAATTCAGATTCAGGAAGGATATAGGAAAGTACTGGTTTGGTAATAGAGTTGTGGATGAGTGGAACAAACTCCCAAGTACAGTGATAGAGGCCAGAACGTTGTGTAGCTTTAAAAATAGGTTGGATAAATACATGAGTAGATGTGGGTGGGTGTGAGTTAGACATGATAGCTTGTGCTACCAGGTCGGTTGCCGTGTTCCTCCCTTAAGTCAATGTGACCTGACCTGACTAGGTTGGGTGCATTGGCTTAAGCCGGTAGGAGACTTGGACCTGCCTCGCATGGGCCAGTAGGCCTGCTGCAGTGTTCCTTCGTTCTTATGTTCTTATATGATATAGTGAGGAAAGTGGAAAGAGGGATGATGCCTTGCTAATTAGGAATCAGAGATGTTAACGGATTTGTCTCTCTTTACAGGAGAGACGACAGTCAAAGATGCTGCGAGATTCATCTCCTCTCAGTGTGGTGGTCGAAACTATTGATGCTGAGCCGGGGACAGTGGAGGTGCACAGTGTCCTCTGGTGGTAGCGCCACTAGCACCAACACTACACTCTCCAGCACCACTAACACCACCAACACTACACTAAAAGTAATGACAAACCGTTCAGCGCTACTAACACATAAACTGCCCTCGCTGACACAAGTATAACGACAGTTACACTGCCCAGCACCAAATTACCCTATCTAGCACCACTAGAACCACGAATATACTATATAACATCAAAATTATAATACCTAGCGCATCTAACACAATAACAACCCTATCTAGCACCACTAGAACCACGAATATACTGTCTAGCACTGCTACTACACTGCCCAGCACCGCTAACAACCTTATCTAGCTGATAAATTAGACACATGTGCAACATTTGGGTATCTTTATTGAGGAAACGTTTCGTCACACAGTGGCTTCATTAGTCCATACAAAGAAGAATGGTGAAAAACAGGAGGAGTATGTGGTAATCAGTCCCTCAGCTTTGAGTCGATGTGGTCAGTCCATCAATCTTGAAGAGAATACAGCATATGTGCGGAGAAGTAGCTTATATACCGTAGGCAGGAGAGGTGCAGCAGTGGAAGTAGGTCGTGTCCAAGGGTTAGGCGGGTGAAGAATTCCCTGTATTAAGATCCCAAGAAGTTGCTGTGTCAGACAAGAATGTAGATGTTGCACATGTGTCTAATTTATCATCTTGTCGGTTCTCTGAACCATTCACCTACAAACCTTATCTAGCACCATTAGACCACGAATGTACTGTCTAGCACCAATGCAACACTGCCCAGGGCCATAATTGCAAACTTTCAGGATAATATGGTGTTGAATAAAACTTGCAGTGCAAAGTTCAGTGTTTATTTTAAAAACCTATTTTATTTCCGAGGCAGAAACGTAAGGTTTATCGTAAGATTATTTACGTAAAGAAAAAGTACCGTTGATAGGAGGAGGGTTGCAGAGGTGCGAGTTGTGTTGCAGAGGTGTGAGCTGTGTTGCAGAGGTGTGAGCTGTGTTGCAGAGGTGCGAGTTGTGTTGCAGAGGTGTGAGCTGTGTTGCAGAGGTGTGAGTTGTGTTGCAGAGGTGTGAGCTGTGTTGCAGAGGTGCGAGTTGTGTTGCAGAGGTGCGAGTTGTGTTGCAGAGGTGCGAGTTGTGTTGCAGAGGTGTGAGCTGTGTTGCAGAGGTGCGAGTTGTGTTGCAGAGGTGCGAGTTGTGTTGCAGAGGTGTGAGCTGTGTTGCAGAGGTGCGAGTTGTGTTGCAGAGGTGCGAGTTGTGTTGCAGAGGTGTGAGCTGTGTTGCAGAGGTGTGAGTTGTGTTGCAGAGGTGTGAGCTGTGTTGCAGAGGTGTGAACTGTGTTGCAGAGATGTGAGCTGTGCTCAGACCTCTGCAACATAATTGTCATCAGAATTGTCAACACAATTGTCAGTTGTCATCAGAATTGTCATCAACGATTTGTTAAGTTACACCAGGAATTAAGTAAAGATCCTGGACTCCACTTTACGAAACAGACAAAACAAATGCGATAGTAATTATAGACACGGTAGATAATAGTGGAAAAATGATCATGTTATTAGAAGACGGAGGAACTTACGTGCCTCTTATTAAATCGTGAGACTTGCCCACGATTTAATAAGCTTATCAAAGATTATTCCTTGGGCTGTATTGAAAATGGGTTGGGCAGTTATTTTTGTTAGTGGGTTTGGGTTTGAGAAGGGCCTCCCTTGCATGGGCCAGTAGGCCTATTGAGAACTTTAAAAGTTAAACACTCACCTCTCACAAGAAAGAATTATGGAATAATTTTTGGATAGACATGTCCATGGAAACGATGTGTATGCACCTGCAGACAAGGTGCAGTTGGTCCAGGTGGTCCAGGTGGTCCAGGTGGTCCAGGTGGTCCAGGTGGTCCAGGTGGTCCAGGTGGTTCAGGTGGTCCAGATGGTTTACGGGTGTTATTGGAACAACGCTGAATGAGTAGGGTGTCCGTAAGGTAGGTCGTAGGCCTACACATCTGTAGTAGATCGTTGAAGAACATTGGAAGAATTGACGTCGTCATCTTCTGAGGGAGTTGTGTCTTCACAAGTACAGAGAAACTAACACAATATATTGTTGACTCAGTGAAATGTGAAAACCATTCACCTACCACAATCACCACAACCAATACCAGTTAAGCACAACCACCACCACAACTACTACCACCATCACCAAAAACATCACAACCACAACCACTACCACCACCCCCACCTCAACCACTACCACCATCATCACTACCACCATCACTACTATGTAAGCCTTGTTGGATTTATATGTCGTGTCAAGCTGGTGCTGCCATCTTGCGGGGCTCATGTTAACCTTCAGTTCATCCCACAACACCCTGGGTTACTCTCACTTATATCATCAGACAGCCTACACTCAACAAGTCTCCTTCTCTCACTCCCCCGCCAGGCTGGGACCTGGCCCTACTGCAGCCTAGACACACTGCCTCTACCCAAGAGAATCAAATAAACCAAAATATTCACCACACCAGAAAGATGGTCCACTAAACCACGGAACGGGTGATGTTTGACTTACGCACTGGTATAGAGTTTTACGACTCACTCACCATGGGTTCAAACTCTACCCGTTCCGTGGTTTGTTTGCAGTCGTATCATTACGATTTCGTGAGTCATAGTCCAATAAATTATTCTTCATAGCGGTGGAAGCGGTGTTTACAGCAGTTGTGTTTTGCCCAGAGAGAGTAAGGAAGATGATGTCACTGGCTACTTCATCGACTTATACACGCTGCATCCATCACCCAACAAGTTCTTCTGATGTCGTGTCTGCAATTTACATTATCCAGATACAAGTATAGCCAGGATTTAAGCCCAAATATACTTTGTTTCCTCCGGAAATCTCAGCGGCGTCAACTGGGTCCCACAGCACCTCAAGGGACGTTTCTTGACGCTGGTGAGGGGCTCTTGATCTAAGGAATTGGATCTGTACTCCAATTCTCTGACCTGAGCCTGAATGCCTTCCATCCCCCCCACAGGCGCTGTATAATCCTACGGGTTTAGCGCTCCCCCATAATTATAATAATAATAATGGATCCTACAGCATCCCATCCTATTTCTGAGTTACGCGTTCAGCATCACTTGTACGCAAAGGTGAGTATGGTGGTCGAGTCCACCCTGGGCTCCCACATATGTGGGTGATGGTGTGAGCCGGTGGACTCCTGCCTCATCTAAGCACTATTACCACCATTATCACCATTACCACCAACACTCGCCACTACTCGCTCCCTCTATGCTGTGTCTCTGTGAATTCCGTGTGAATTTCTGGTTAGAGCTGTGTATCCGAGTGCCCAAGTCACTCGAAGCTGCGTGGATCACAAAGCCACATGGGACACCAAGCCGTGTGGATCACAAAGTCACACGAGCCAAAAAGCCGCGTGGATCAAGCCCTGTGGGTCACCAAGCCGCATGATGACCAACTCACATATTGTCGATGCCTGATGTCCAAGCAACATGTTAAGCTTCTGTAGCTTAAAAATGGTCCAAATCTGATGGAAACGTCGTCATAAGTTTCTTTGTCCTATGTGCGGGGTATTCACGTCCAGTCCAGACGTAGGATGGAGTAGTTTCTCCTACGAGAGGTCCTGCGTGTTGACGTCCACCCAGACTGTGCTGACACTCCATGTTTTTTCGCACAACCCATTTTTTTCTTCTTTCCCTGGCAGGAAGTATTTTTTTTGTCCATGTATATATGTTATTCATTTCATTCTAGTACCCATGCTAGTGCCCTGTTTCTGTGAGAGAGAGAGAGAGAGAGAGAGAGAGAGAGAGAGAGAGAGAGAGAGAGAGAGAGAGAGAGAGAGAGAGAGAGAGAGAGAGAGAGAGAGAGAGAGAGAGAGGGAGGGAGAGAGTTATTGCTACTTGACACAATATGTTGAAAATGGTATAAAATTCCGAGAAATTGATGATTAAGATACACATGCAACAGTTGGGTATATCTGGGTGTGTGTCCTTACACCTGTTGTTCTGTTCACCTAGCAAGCAAGTAGGTACCTGGGTGTTAGTGGACTGGTGTGGGTGGCATCCTGGGGGACAAGATGATGCACTGGCTTTCTTGGGTTATCCGGGGTGACTAACCCTCCAGGGCTAAAAATCCCAACAAAATCTTATTGTTGAAGCGTTTCACCTACTGTGGAAGCGAAACGTTTCAGCAGTAAAGGTACCCAGCTGTTACACATGTATCTTAATCATTTAATATGGCTCGTCAGGAATGAGGATAAGTATTTCCTGACACGGATCTCAGTCATATAATGACCAGCAGTTGGAACTTTTGGTCATCTGACGGAGGCCTTCCGCTGGCTTACCACTCCACCACTTAAAAAAATTGGGGTTATGATTATAACCATTTATTGAGTTCTCTTTTTTTTTCCCCGAGCTATGTAAACCCTGTTGGGTTATATATTTAGCGTCATGCTAGTGCTGCCATCTTGTGGGGCTTAGGCGTACCTTCAGTCCGTGAGATGGTAGCTCGTCTTCACTTACACAGCAGACAAGCTAGAGACAACAAGTCTCGTCCTGTCAGTCTCCCACCTGGCTGGTGTCTGGCTCTAGTACAGCCTAGACACACTGCATGTATCAGCACTACTACCAGAACCACCACTACTACCACCACCACCTAGGCCACCACCACCACTATTACCAGCACCACCACCTACACCACCACCACCACCACCACCACCACCACCACCACCACCACCACCACCACCACCACCACCACCACCACCACCACCACCACCAGTCAAACAGAAATCACACCTAAATGTTAGAGTGTGGCAAGTAGTGATTTGCATAATTGCTCATTATCGCCCACCTGTCACTTCATGACTATGATCCCTGTTATTAATTAATTAGTTACTCACTAGTTATTACTTATACATATTTATACATATAAACATTTCCATTGTGTATTATCATACTGATTTATATGATTTGTCTCTGTGGAAGCGCTATATCCTCAGGGATCAACGCTTAGAGAATGGTAGGTAAATCAGGTTTGACCCAAGGAAAGGAAGGGTGGCTCCATTTCCTTGGATGAAGAGCATTTCCACCCATGAGTGGCTGCTAGAATGTTTTATCTGGAATTGCTAGTTATATATTTTTTCTAAATTCATTGACTGTTCCAGTTGTCAGAGGGTCAAGGGTCAGGTGGTATTACAACCCAGTTCTCAAAGGCCTGTTACCCTGCGTGTAAAGGGAGCAAAATAAATGCATTATATTATCCTTCATCAAGTATAAACAGCAGTATGTACACTATATACACTATGTACAGCAATAGGTATTAGTGCACGCCACGGTAATCAAGGCAGAATAGCAGCCAAGAGAGAGCAGACCACCGTGGAAATGACAAGGGTGAAAAGGTGAGTGGTAACCACGTCACCTTCACAGCTGCCAGATCCACATTATGATTGACTGAACCTAGATACTGATCTGACGATGGGGCCCCGATCGTCATACCCTTAGCATCTGGTTTGCTGGTTGGTTAGGCAGCCTATGTGTGTTAACATGCTCCGAATAAAGATTACACACTCTTTGCATGCAACAGGTGAGTTAGGGGTCAGGGTATCAGGTGAGTTAGGGGTCAGGGTATCAGGTGGGTTAGGGGTCAAGGGGGTGTTTGATTTTGTTGATGTTTCTGTTACTTGAAATGATGTGGAATCTTACCTTTGCTAACCTTATATGTTCTCGTTATCTCCTGGGATTGTTCTTATCTGCCTCATTATCTCCTGGGACTGCTGTTATCTGTCTCGTTATCTCCCGGGACTGTTATTATCTGTCATTATCTCCTGGGACTGTTATTATCTGTCTTGTTATCTCCTGGGACTGTTATTATCTGTCATTATCTCCTGGGACTGTTATTATCTGTCTTGTTATCTCCCGGGACTGTTATTATCTGTCATTATCTCCTGGGACTGTTATTATCTGTCTTGTTATCTCCTGGGACTGTTATTATCTGTCTTGTTATCTCCTGGGACTGTTATTATCTGTCTTGTTATCTCCTGGGACTGTTATTATCTGTCTTGTTATCTCCCGGGACTGTTATTATCTGTCATTATCTCCTGGGACTGTTATTATCTGTCTTGTTATCTCCTGGGACTGTTATTATCTGTCTTGTTATCTCCTGGGACTGTTATTATCTGTCTCGTTATCTCCCGGAACTGTTATTATCTGTCATTATCACCTGGGACTGTTATTATCTGT
This sequence comes from Cherax quadricarinatus, assembly GCF_038502225.1. Lineage (NCBI taxonomy): Eukaryota > Metazoa > Arthropoda > Malacostraca > Decapoda > Parastacidae > Cherax > Cherax quadricarinatus. Next base: position 196,716 of record NW_027195181.1, read on the forward strand.
CTTGTTATCTCCTGGGACTGTTATTATCTGTCTCGTTATCTCCCGGGACTGTTATTATCTGTCATTATCTCCTGGGACTGTTATTATCTGTCTTGTTATCTCCTGGGACTGTTATTATCTGTCATTATCTCCTGGGACTGTTATTATCTGTCTTGTTATCTCCTGGGACTGTTATTATCTGTCTAGTTATCTCCTGGGACTGTTATTATCTGTCATTATCTCCTGGGACTGTTATTATCTGTCTTGTTATCTCCTGGGACTGTTATTATCTGTCTTGTTATCTCCTGGGACTGTTATTATCTGTCTTGTTATCTCCTGGGACTGTTATTATCTGTCTTGTTATCTCCTGGGACTGTTATTATCTGTCTTGTTATCTCCTGGGACTGTTATTATCTGTCTTGTTATCTCCTGGGACTGTTATTATCTGTCTTGTTATCTCCTGGGACTGTTATTATCTGTCTTGTTATCTCCTGGGACTGTTATTATCTGTCTTGTTATCTCCTGGGACTGTTATTATCTGTCTTGTTATCTCCTGGGACTGTTATTATCTGTCTTGTTATCTCCTGGGACTGTTATTATCTATCTTGTTATCTCCTGGGACTGTTATTATCTGTCTCGTTATCTCCCGGGACTGTTATTATCTGTCATTATCTCCTGGGACTGTTATTATCTGTCTCGTTATCTCCAGGGACTGTTATTATCTGTCTCGTTATCTCCCGGGACTGTTATTATCTGTCTTGTTATCTCCCGGGACTGTTATTATCTGTCTCGTTATCTCCCGGGAC
>NW_027195181.1:202500-207500 GCF_038502225.1 Cherax quadricarinatus
AAACCCAAGGGACAGGAGGAGGAAACTGCAAAGGAAGATTGGGCAGCAGAGCTCACAAAAAGGGAACAAGAATGGGAAAAGAAACTAGAAGAACTTAGCATGAGAATGGAAGAGAGGATAGACATGGAAAGCAGGAAGTGGGAGGTGAAAGTCAAAGCAGCAGAGGCCAGGATACAGAGTTTAGAAGAGGAACTGGAAAATCTGAAACAGCCTAAAGAACTAAAGAACATTATGGGATTGACAACAGAGACCGCTACCTCAGCCACAAATAAGGGGACTGTAGGGAAAGGAGGAGCAAAACTGCATGTAGAAGCTCTATCAGTGGAGACTGTAGTAAATGAAAGAGCTAAGCTATATGTGGAGGCCCTAAAAGACCACAACAGAGCCCAGGGAAAGCCGAGATGGGAAAATGACAGGCCACTGAGCCCATGTACAGTAGCTAGTGAAACTGAAGAAAGGAAAGCTGCAATGGAGGAAATCAAATTGAATGAGGGGATACACAGGGATATGCAGTGGGAGAATGAAAGGGTGAGGTCAGTCTTTGTGTATGGGCTACAGGAAGTTGAAGGGGAAACATATGAAGCAAGAAAACAAGGGGAAAAAAAAGCAATTGAAAGCATCATGAAAGTAATCGGAGAAGACGACATGACCCAGCTGGAAAATTTTCGGAGAATAGGGGGGTTTGTAAAAAAAAGAAACCGGCCAGTGAAAGTGACCTTCAAGGCAGAATCGACTCGGAACAGGATACTGCAGGAAAAAGCACGATTAAGGGACATGCCGGGATACAGGAAGGTGTATCTCGACCGCGACAGAACACAAGACGAAAGGCGGAAACTGAGAGAGATGGTACAAAGGCGAAAGGAGGAAAGAGAGGGGATGGAGAAGACAGACAGGAGATCCCAGACACAGGAAGAAGATCAAATACAACCTCCCTCACAGCTTCCTATAGAAGCCTCCCAACCAGGTCAACCCCAGTGCAGCCAAACACTCTAAACCACAACACCCATGCCATATCCAATGCCCCCACCCACTACATTACAAACTCCACCCCCACAGCAACCACCCATAGTTCCTTATCAGGTCTCCCACTTCCCCAACCCCAATACACCTCCCAGACCACAGTCTTAGAAAAGAAGTTGAAGGTATGGTATACAAATGCAGATGGAATAACAAATAAGTATGAGGAGTGGCACGAAAGAATCAAGGAGACATCCCCAGACATAATAGCACTCACAGAAACAAAACTCACCAGAATAATAACAGATTCAATCTTTCCACCCGGATATCAAATCTTCAGGAAAGACAGAGGGAGGAGAGGGGGAGGAGGAGTTGCACTGCTCATTAAAAGCCAGTGGGGTTTTGAGAAAATGGAAGGAATGGATGGCACGGGTGAAAGGGACTACTTAGTAGGAACAATCCAGTCTGAGGGACATAAGGTGATAATTGCAGTAATGTACAACCCACCACAGAACTGCAGGAGACCAAGAGAAGAATACGATGAGAGCAACAGAGCCATGGTCGACACACTAGCCGAGGTGGCCAGGAGAGCACACGTGGGGGGAGCAAAGTTACTAGTTATGGGTGATTTCAATCACAAGGAGATTGACTGGGAAAACCTGGAGCCCCATGGGGGTTCCGAAACATGGAGAGCCAAGATGATGGATGTAGTACTGGAAAACCTCATGCATCAACATGTTAGAGACACTACCAGAGAGAGAGGAGAAGATGAACCAGCAAGACTGGACCTTGTATTCACCTTGAGTAGTTCAGACATCGAGGATATCTTGTATGAAAGGCCCCTGGGAGCTAGTGATCATGTGGTTCTGTGCTTCGACTACATAGTTGAGCTCCAAGTGGAGAGAGTAGCAGGAATAGGATGGGAAAAACCAAACTACAAAAGGGGGAACTACTCAGGCATGAGGAACTTCCTTCAAAACATTCAGTGGGAGAGGGAACTGACAGGAAAACCAGTACAAGAAATGATGGACTATGTGGCAACAAAATGCAAGGAGGCAGAGGAGAGGTTTGTTCCCAAGGGAAACAGAAATAATGGGAAGAACAGAACGAGTCCTTGGTTCACCCAAAGGTGTAGGGAGGCAAAAACTAGGTGTACTAGAGAATGGAAAAGGTACAGAAGACAGAGAACTCAGGAAAATAAAGAGATTAGCCGAAGAGCCAGAAATGAATATGCACAGATAAGAAGGGAGGCTCAGCGACAATATGAAAATGACATAGCATCGAAAGTCAAGACTGACCCGAAGCTGTTGTACAGCCACATCAGGAGGAAAACAACAGTCAAGGACCAGGTAATCAGACTGAGGAAGGGTGATGGGGAATTCACAAGCAACGACCGAGAGGTATGTCAGGAGCTCAACACGAGATTTAAAGAAGTATTTACAGTGGAAACCAGTAGGACTCCAGGAAATCAGAACAGGGGGGTACACCAGCAAGTGCTGGATGAGGTACATATAACCAAGGAGGAAGTGAAGAAGCTGCTATGCGAACTTGACACCTCAAAGGCGGTGGGACCAGACAACATCTCTCCGTGGGTCCTTAAAGAGGGAGCAGAGATATTGTGTGTGCCATTAACAAAGATCTTCAACACATCATTTGAAACTGGGCAACTCCCTGAGGTATGGAAGATGGCAAATGTAGTCCCAATTTTTAAAAAGGGAGACAGACATGAGGCACTAAACTACAGACCTGTATCACTAACGTGTATAGTATGCAAGGTCATGGAGAAGATCATCAGGAGGAGAGTGGTGGAGCACCTGGAAAGAAACAAGTGTATAATTGACAACCAGCATGGTTTCAGGGAAGGAAAATCCTGTGTCACAAACCTACTAGAGTTTTATGACAAGGTGACAGAAGTAAGACAAGAGAGAGAGGGGTGGATCGACTGCATTTTTTTGGACTGCAAAAAGGCCTTCGACACAGTTCCTCACAAGAGGTTACTGAAAAAGCTAGAAGATCAGGCACACATAACAGGAAAGGCACTGCAATGGATCAGAGAATACCTGACAGGGAGGCAACAACGAGTCATGGTACGTGACGAGGTGTCAGAGTGGGCGCTTGTGACAAGCGGGGTTCCACAGGGGTCAGTCCTAGGACCTGTGCTGTTCTTGGTATATGTGAACGACATAACGGAAGGGATAGACTCAGAAGTGTCCTTGTTTGCAGATGATGTGAAGTTAATGAGAAGAATCAAATCGGATGAGGATCAGGCAGGACTACAAAGAGACCTGGACAGGCTGCAAGCCTGGTCCAGCAACTGGCTCCTTGAGTTTAACCCTGCCAAATGCAAAGTCATGAAGATTGGGGAAGGGCAAAGAAGACCGCAGACACAATATAGTTTAGATGGCCAAAGACTGCAAACCTCACTCAAGGAAAAAGATCTGGGGGTGAGTATAACACCGAGCATATCTCCTGAGGCGCACATAAATCAGATAACTGCTGCAGCATACGGGCGCCTGGCAAACCTACGGATAGCGTTCCGATACCTCAGTAAGGAGTCGTTCAAGACCCTGTATACCATTTACGTCAGGCCCATACTGGAGTATGCAGCACCAGTTTGGAATCCACACCTAGTCAAGCACGTCAAGAAATTAGAGAAAGTGCAAAGGTTTGCAACAAGACTAGTCCCAGAGCTACGGGGATTGTCCTACGAAGAAAGGTTGAGGGAAATCGGCCTGACGACACTGGAGGCCAGGAGGGTCAGGGGAGACATGATAACGACATATAAAATACTGCGCGGAATAGACAAGGTGGACAAAGACAGGATGTTCCAGAGATGGGACACAGACACAAGAGGTCACAATTGGAAGTTGAAGACTCAGATGAATCGAAGGGATGTTAGGAAGTATTTCTTCAGTCATAGAGTAGTCAAGTCATGGAATAGTCTAGAAAGTGAAGTAGTGGAGGCGGGAACCATACATAGTTTTAAGGCGAGGTATGATAAAGCTCATGTAGCAGGGAGAGAGAGGACCTAGTAGCAATCAGTGAAGAGGCGGGGCCAGGAGCTATGACTCGACCCCTGCAACCACAAATAGGTGAGTACAAATAGGTGAGTACACACACACACACACACACACACACACACACACACACACACACACACACACACACACACACACACACACACACACACACACACACACACACACACACACACACACACACACACACACACACACACACACACACACACACACACACACACATACACACACACACACACACACACACACACACACACACACACACACACACACACACACACACACACACACACACACACACACACACACACACACACACACACACACACACACACACACACACACACACACACACACACACACACACACACACACACACACACACACACACACACACACACACACACACACACACACACACACACACACACACACACACACACACACACACACACACACACACACACACACACACACACACACACACACACACACACACACACACACACACACACACACACACACACACACACACACACACACACACACACACACACACACACACACACACACACACACACACACACACACACACACACACACACACACACACACCACACACACACACACACACACACACACACACACACACACACACACACACACACACACACACACACACACACACACACACACACACACACACACACACACACACACACACACACACACACACACACACACACACACACACACCACACACACACACACACACACACACACACACACACACACACACACACACACACACACACACACACACACACACACACACACACACACACACACACACACACACACACACACACACACACACACACACACACACACACACACACACACACACACACACACACACACACACACACACACACACACACACACACACACACACACACACACACCACACACACACACACATAAGGAACACACACACACAGG
>NW_027195181.1:222500-240000 GCF_038502225.1 Cherax quadricarinatus
CTGGTGTGTTGCTGTCGTTCTGGTGTGTTGCTGTCATTCTGGTGTGTTGCTGTCATTCTGGTGTGTTGCTGTCATTCTGGTGTGTTGCTGTCATTCTGGTGTGTTGCTGTCATTCTGGTGTGTTGCTGTCATTCTGGTGTGTTGCTGTCATTCTGGTGTGTTGCTGTCGTTCTGGTGTGTTGCTGTCATTCTGGTGTGTTGCTGTCATTCTGGTGTGTTGCTGTCATTCTGGTGTGTTGCTGTCATTCTGGTGTGTTGCTGTCATTCTGGTGTGTTGCTGTCATTCTGGTGTGTTGCTGTCATTCTGGTGTGTTGCTGTCATTCTGGTGTGTTGCTGTCATTCTGGTGTGTTGCTGTCATTCTGGTGTGTTGCTGTCATTCTGGTGTGTTGCTGTCATTCTGGTGTGTTGCTGTCATTCTGGTGTGTTGCTGTCATTCTGGTGTGTTGCTGTCATTCTGGTGTGTTGCTGTCATTCTGGTGTGTTGCTGTCATTCTGGTGTGCTGCTGTCATTCTGGTGTGTTGCTGTCATTCTGGTGTGTTGCTGTCATTCTGGTGTGTTGCTGTCATTCTGGTGTGTTGCTGTCATTCTGGTGTGTTGCTGTGTTTCAGGGTTGACATCTTGTGAGTTGTTCCAGCCAGGGTATTGTGGGTTAGTTGTGAATTGTTCCAGCCAGAGTATTGTGAGTTAGTTGTGAATTATTCCAGCCAGGGTATTGTGGGTTAGTTGTGAATTGTTCCAGCCAGGGTATTGTGGGTTAGTTGTGAATTGTTCCAGCCAGGGTATTGTGGGTTAGTTGTGAATTGTTCCAGCCAGAGTATTGTGAGATAGTTGTGAATTGTTCCAGCCAGAGTATTGTATGTTAGTTGTGAATTGTTCCAGCCAGGGTATTGTGGGTTAGTTGTGAATTGTTTCAGCCAGGGTATTGTGAGTTAGTTGTGAATTGTTCCAGCCAGAGTATTGTGAGTTAGTTGTGAATTGTTCCAGCCAGAGTATTGTGGGTTAGTTGTGAATTGTTCCAGCCAGGGTATTGTGGGTTAGTTGTGAATTGTTCCAGCCAGGGTATTGTGAGTTAGTTGTGAATTGTTCCAGCCAGAGTATTGTGGGTTAGTTGTGAATTGTTCCAGCCAGGGTATTGTGAGTTAGTTGTGAATTGTTCCAGCCAGAGTATTGTGAGTTAGTTGTGAATTGTTCCAGCCAGGGTATTGTGGGTTAGTTGTGAATTGTTCCAGCCAGGGTATTGTGGGTTAGTTGTGAATTGTTCCAGCCAGAGTATTGTGGGTTAGTTGTGAATTGTTCCAGCCAGAGTATTGTGGGTTAGTTGTGAATTGTTCCAGCCAGGGTATTGTGGGTTAGTTGTGAATTGTTCCAGCCAGGGTATTGTGGGTTAGTTGTGAATTGTTCCAGCCAGGGTATTGTGGGTTAGTTGTGAATTGTTCCAGCCAGGGTATTGTGGGTTAGTTGTAAATTGTTCCAGTCAGAGTATTGTGGGTTAGTTGTGAATTGTTCCAGCAAGGGTATTGTGGGTTAGTTGTGAATTGTTCCAGCCAGAGTATTGTGGGTTAGTTGTGAATTGTTCCCGCCAGGGTATTGTGGGTTAGTTGTGAATTGTTCCAGCCAGGGTATTGCGGGTTAGTTGTGAATTGTTCCAGCCAGGGTATTGTGGGTCAGTTGTGATTTGTTCCAGCCATGGTATTGCGGGTTAGTTGTGAATTGTTCCAGCCAGGGTATTGTGGGTTAGTTGTGAATTGTTCCAGGCCGTGTATTGTGGGTTAGTTGTAAATTGTTCCAGCCAGAGTATTGCGGGTTAATTGTGAATTGTTCCAGCCAGAGTATTGTGGGTTAGTTGTGAATTGTTCCAGCCAGGGTATTGTGGGTTAGTTGTGAATTGTTCCAGCCAGAGTATTGTGGGTTAGTTGTGAATTGTTCCAGCCAGGGTATTGTGGGTTAGTTGTGAATTGTTCCAGCCAGGGTATTGTGGGTTAGTTGTGAATTGTTCCAGCCAGGGTATTGTGGGTTAGTTGTGAATTGTTCCCATGTCAACATACTCAGGCAGGGTCGTCCCAGCCCTGAGACGTAGTTAGAGAGATATACTGAGATATATCTGAGTATATCCCATAGACTGACAAGGAAAAGTGTTGATACTGTTACTGTTCTCAGAGATGTGTACTCACATAATTGTGGTTGCAGGGGTCGAGCCATAGCTCCTGGCCCCGTGTATGTGGGTGAGTAAATTGCTTTAACGATATTATTATTATCATTATTATTATTATTATTATTATTATTATTATTATTATTATTATTATTATTATTATTATTATTATTATCATTATTATTAAAATCATCAACATCTTTATCCCACAACATTTAAATATAAATTTCAGACCTACGAATGTTACTCACAATTTTCATAAATTTAGTAAAAGCTGCAAAAGAAACTTGAGGCAGTTTTCAAAGTCATTTTAGTCAATTTTGAACAAACGTCTTCAAATGTCTTTCTGATAATTTTCTTTTTCGACTGAGTTCCTTCTAAGTGGAGCAGTAGATGTCCCCTGTTATTAGTAGAGCAGTGGATGTCCCCTGTTATTAGTAGAGCAGTGGATGTCGACTGTTATTAGTAGAGCAGTGGATGTCCCCTGTTATTAGTAGAGCAGTGGATGTCCCCTGTTATTAGTGGAGCAGTGGATGTCGACTGTTATTAGTGGAACAGTGGATGTCGACTGTTATTAGTGGAGCAGTGGATGTCCCCTGTTATTAGTGGAGCAGTGGATGTCCCCTGTTATTAGTAGAGCAGTGGATGTCGACTGTTATTAGTAGAGCAGTGGATGTCCCCTGTTATTAGTAGAGCAGTGGATGTCCCCTGTTATTAGTGGAGCAGTGGATGTCGACTGTTATTAGTGGAGCAGTGGATGTCGACTGTTATTAGTAGAGCAGTGGATGTCGACTGTTATTAGTAGAGCAGTGGATGTCCCCTGTTATTAGTAGAGCAGTGGATGTCGACTGTTATTAGTAGAGCAGTGGATGTCCCCTGTTATTAGTAGAGCAGTGGATGTCCCCTGTTATTAGTAGAGCAGTGGATGTCCCCTGTTATTAGTGGAGCAGTGTATGTCCCCTGTTATTAGTGGAGCAGTGGATGTCGACTGTTATTAGTGGAGCAGTGGATGTCGACTGTTATTAGTGGAGCAGTGGATGTCCCCTGTTATTAGTGGAGCAGTGTATGTCCCCTGTTATTAGTGGAGCAGTGGATGTCCCCTGCTATTAGTGGAGCAGTGGATGTCCCCTGTTATTAGTGGAGCAGTGGATGTCCCCTGCTATTAGTGGAGCAGTGGATGTCCCATGTTATTAGTAGAGCAGTGGATGTCCCCTGCTATTAGTGGAGCAGTGGATGTCCCCTGTTATTAGTGGAGCAGTGGATGTCCCCTGTTATTAGTGGAGCAGTGGATGTCCCCTGTTATTAGTGGAGCAGTGTATGTTCCCTGTTATTAGTGGAGCAGTGTATGTCCCCTGTTATTAGTGGAGCAGTGGATGTCCCCTGTTATTAGTGGAGCAGTGGATGTCCCCTGTTATTAGTGGAGCAGTGTATGTTCCCTGTTATTAGTGGAGCAGTGTATGTCCCCGTTTATTAGTGGAGCAGTGTATGTCCCCTGTTATTAGTGGAGCAGTGGATGTCCCCTGTTATTAGTAGAGCAGTGGATGTTCCCTGTTATTAGTGGAGCAGTGTATGTCCCCTGTTATTAGTGGAGCAGTGGATGTCCCCTGTTATTAGTAGAGCAGTGGATGTCCCCTGTTATTAGTGGAGCAGTGTATGTCCCCTGTTATTAGTGGAGCAGTGGATGTCCCCTGTTATTAGTGGAGCAGTGTATGTCCCCTGTTATTAGTGGAGCAGTGTATGTCCCCTGTTATTAGTGGAGCAGTGTATGTCCCCGTTTATTAGTGGAGCAGTGTATGTCCCCTGTTATTAGTGGAGCAGTGGATGTCCCCTGTTATTAGTAGAGCAGTGGATGTCCCCTGTTATTAGTGGAGCAGTGTATGTCCCCTGTTATTAGTGGAGCAGTGTATGTCCCCTGTTATTAGTGGAGCAGTGTATGTCCCCTGTTATTAGTGGAGCAGTGGATGTCCCCTGTTATTAGTAGAGCAGTGGATGTCCCCTGTTATTAGTGGAGCAGTGTATGTCCCCTGTTATTAGTGGAGCAGTGTATGTCCCCTGTTATTAGTGGAGCAGTGTATGTCCCCTGTTATTAGTGGAGCAGTGGATGTCCCCTGTTATTAGTAGAGCAGTGTATGTTCCCTGTTATTAGTGGAGCAGTGTATGTCCCCTGTTATTAGTGGAGCAGTGGATGTCCCCTGTTATTAGTGGAGCAGTGGATGTCCCCTGTTATTAGTAGAGCAGTGGATGTCCCCTGTTATTAGTGGAGCAGTGTATGTCCCCGTTTATTAGTGGAGCAGTGTATGTCCCCGTTTATTAGTGGAGCAGTGTATGTCCCCTGTTATTAGTGGAGCAGTGGATGTCCCCTGTTATTAGTAGAGCAGTGGATGTCCCCTGTTATTAGTGGAGCAGTGTATGTCCCCTGTTATTAGTGGAGCAGTGTATGTCCCCTGTTATTAGTGGAGCAGTGTATGTCCCCTGTTATTAGTGGAGCAGTGGATGTCCCCTGTTATTAGTAGAGCAGTGGATGTCCCCTGTTATTAGTGGAGCAGTGTATGTCCCCTGTTATTAGTGGAGCAGTGTATGTCCCCTGTTATTAGTGGAGCAGTGTATGTCCCCTGTTATTAGTGGAGCAGTGGATGTCCCCTGTTATTAGTAGAGCAGTGTATGTTCCCTGTTATTAGTGGAGCAGTGTATGTCCCCTGTTATTAGTGGAGCAGTGGATGTCCCCTGTTATTAGTGGAGCAGTGGATGTCCCCTGTTATTAGTAGAGCAGTGGATGTCCCCTGTTATTAGTGGAGCAGTGTATGTCCCCGTTTATTAGTGGAGCAGTGTATGTCCCCTGTTATTAGTGGAGCAGTGGATGTCCCCTGTTATTAGTAGAGCAGTGGATGTCCCCTGTTATTAGTGGAGCAGTGTATGTCCCCTGTTATTAGTGGAGCAGTGTATGTCCCCTGTTATTAGTGGAGCAGTGGATGTCCCCTGTTATTAGTGGAGCAGTGGATGTCCCCTGTTATTAGTGGAGCAGTGTATGTCCCCTGTTATTAGTGGAGCAGTGGATGTCCCCTGTTATTAGTGGAGCAGTGGATGTCCCCATTTATTAGTAGAGCAGTGGATGTCCCCTGTTACTAGTGGAGCAGTGGATGTCCCCTGTTACTAGTGGAGCAGTGGATGTCCCCTGTTATTAGTGGAGCAGTGGATGTCCCCTGTTATTAGTGGAGCAGTGGATGTCCCCTGTTATTAGTGGAGCAGTGGATGTCCCCTGTTATTAGTGGAGCAGTGGATGTCCCCATTTATTAGTAGAGCAGTGGATGTCCCCTGTTATTAGTGGAGCAGTGGATGTCCCCTGTTACTAGTGGAGCAGTGGATGTCCCCTGTTATTAGTGGAGCAGTGGATGTCCCCTGTTATTAGTGGAGCAGTGGATGTCCCCTGTTACTAGTGGAGCAGTGGATGTCCCCTGTTATTAGTGGAGCAGTGGATGTCCCCTGTTATTAGTGGAGCAGTGGATGTCCCCTGTTATTAGTGGAGCAGTGGATGTCCCCTGTTACTAGTGGAGCAGTGGATGTCCCCTGTTATTAGTGGAGCAGTGGATGTCCCCTGTTATTAGTGGAGCAGTGGATGTCCCCTGTTATTAGTGGAGCAGTGGATGTCCCCATTTATTAGTAGAGCAGTGGATGTCCCCTGTTATTAGTGGAGCAGTGGATGTCCCCTGTTACTAGTGGAGCAGTGGATGTCCCCTGTTATTAGTGGAGCAGTGGATGTCCCCTGTTATTAGTGGAGCAGTGGATGTCCCCTGTTACTAGTGGATCAGTGGATGCCCCCTGTTATTAGTGGAACAGGGGATGTCCCCTGTTATTAGTGGAGCAGTGGATGTCCCCATTTATTAGTAGAGCAGTGGATGTCCCCTGTTACTAGTTGAGCAGTGGATGTCCCCTGTTACTAGTGGATCAGTGGATGCCCCCTGTTATTAGTGGAACAGGGGATGTCCCCTGTTATTAGTGGAGCAGTGGATGTCCCCTGTTATTAGTGGAGCAGTGGATGTCCCCTGTTAGTAGTGGAGCAGTGCATGTCCCCTGTTACTAGTGGAGCAGTGGATGTCCCCTGTTATTAGTGGAGCAGTGGATGTCCCCTGTTATTAGTGGAGCAGTGGATGTCCCCTGTTATTAGTGGAGCAGTGGATGTCCCCTGTTATTAGTGGAGCAGTGGATGTCCCCTGTTATTAGTGGAGCAGTGGATGTCCCCTGTTATTAGTGGAGCAGTGGATGTCCCCTGTTATTAGTGGAGCAGTAGATGTCCCCTGTTATTAGTGAAGCAGTGGATGTCCCATGTTATTAGTGGAGCAGTAGATGTCCCCTGTTATTAGTGGAGCAGTGGATGTCCCCTGTTATTGTTGGATGTATGTAGTTGAGCAGTGGATGTCGACTGTTATTAGTAGAGCAGTGGATGTCCCCTGTTATTAGTAGAGCAGTGGATGTCCCCTGTTATTAGTGGAGCAGTGGATGTCCCCTGTTATTAGTAGAGCAGTGGATGTCGACTGTTATTAGTGGAGCAGTGGATGTCCCCTGTTATTAGTGGAGCAGTGGATGTCCCCTGTTATTAGTAGAGCAGTGGATGTCGACTGTTATTAGTAGAGCAGTGGATGTCCCCTGTTATTAGTAGAGCAGTGGATGTCCCCTGTTATTAGTGGAGCAGTGGATGTCCCCTGTTATTAGTGGAGCAGTGGATGTCCCCTGTTATTAGTGGAGCAGTGGATGTCCCCTGTTATTAGTAGAGCAGTGGATGTCCCCTGTTATTAGTAGAGCAGTGGATGTCCCCTGTTATTAGTGGAGCAGTGGATGTCCCCTGTTATTAGTGGAGCAGTGGATGTCCCCTGTTATTAGTGGAGCAGTGGATGTCCCATGTTATTAGTAGAGCAGTGGATGTCCCCTGTTATTAGTGGAGCAGTGGATGTCCCCTGTTATTAGTGGAGCAGTGGATGTCCCCTGTTATTAGTGGAGCAGTGGATGTCCCCTGTTATTAGTGGAGCAGTAGATGTCCCCTGTTATTAGTGGAGCAGTAGATGTCCCCTGTTATTAGTGGAGCAGTGGATGTCCCCTGTTACTAGTGAAGCAGTGGATGTCCCCTGTTACTAGTGGAGCAGTGGATGTCCCCTGTTATTAGTGGAGCAGTGGATGTCCCCTGTTATTAGTAGAGCAGTGGATGTCCCCTGTTACTAGTGGAGCAGTGGATGTCCCCTGTTACTAGTGAAGCAGTGGATGTCCCCTGTTATTAGTAGAGCAGTGGATGTCCCCTGTTACTAGTGGAGCAGTGGATGTTCCCTGTTACTAGTGGAGCAGTGGATGTCCCCTGTAACTAGTAGAGGGTGGATGTCCCCTGTTACTAGTGGAGCAGTGGATGTCCCCTGTTACTAGTGGAGATGTGGATGTCCCCTGTTACTAGTAGAGCAGTGGATGTCCCCTGTTACTAGTGGAGATGTGGATGTCCCCTGTTACTAGTAGAGCAGTGGATGTCCCCTGTTACTAGTGGAGCAGTGGATGTTCCCTGTTACTAGTGGAGATGTGGATGTCCCCTGTTACTAGTAGAGCAGTGGATGTCCCCTGTTACTAGTGGAGATGTGGATGTCCCCTGTAACTAGTAGAGGGTGGATGTCCCCTGTTACTAGTGGAGCAGTGGATGTCCCCTGTTACTAGTGGAGCTGTGGATGTCCCCTGTAACTAGTGGAGCAGTGGATGTCCCTTGTTACTAGTTGAGCAGTGGATGTCCCCTGTTACTAGTTGAGCAGTGGATGTCCCCTGTTATTAGTGGAGCAGTGGATGTCCCCTGTTACTAGTTGAGCAGTGGATGTCCCCTGTTACTAGTGGAGCAGTGGATGTTCCCTGTTACTAGTGGAGCAGTGGATGTCCCCTGTAACTAGTAGAGGGTGGATGTCCCCTGTTACTAGTGGAGCAGTGGATGTCCCCTGTTACTAGTGGAGCAGTGGATGTCCCCTGTTACTAGTGGAGCAGTGGATGTCCCCTGTTACTAGTGCAGCAGTGGATGTCCCCTGTTACTAGTGCAGCAGTGGATGTCCCCTGTTACTAGTGGACCAGTGGATGTCCCCTGTTACTAGTGGAGCAGTGGATGCCCCCTGTTATTAGTGGAAGAGGGGATGTCCCCTGTTACTAGTGGATCAGTGGATGCCCCCTGTTATTAGTGGAACAGGGGATGTCCCCTGTTACTAGTGGAGCAGTGGATGTCTCCTGTTACTAGTGAGACAACAGATGTCTTCGAAAATGACCGCTTGGTCTTTGAATATGACTATGGATCTTCGAAATTTCCATATAGTCTTTGAAAATGACCGCATTTATTTAAAAATAACTACTCTGGGGAGAGGGAGAAGGACCTTTAGAAAATCGCAGGAGTATTTTTGAAAATCGGTGCTGCAAGCGAGAAAATCGCAGCAGTAAATCGGCCGAGGTCAATTTATCGCCTGAGTGAAGGCCAAGGTGAGGCCAGACACATTATTTACCTCGTGTAAATCCTTCCTACTGACACCTTGTTTTGCTGAAGTCTCTCTCTCTCTCTCTCTCTCTCTCTCTCTCTCTCTCTCTCTCTCTCTCTCTCTCTCTCTCTCTCTCTCTCTCTCTCTCTCTCGGCTGTTTATCCGTCGCTAACTTATCCATTACATTGCATTTTAATTCCTCTCGTAGGCTGGTTAATAGGGTTGAAAGCCTGTCGACTACACGAGGGTTGTTAAGAGGCTCCTAAATTCCCCAGTCTTCTAATAACATGTTTATTTTTCCACTATAATCTACCGTGTCCATAATTACTATCACATTTCCTTTGTTTGTTTCGTAAGGTGAAGTCCAGGATCTTTACTTAATTCCTGGTATAACTTAACAAATCTTTGATGACAGTTGTGTTGTAGAGGTGTGAGCACAGCTCAGACCTCTACAACACAACTGTCATCAGAATTGTCAAGATTATTGTGTTGCAGAAATCTGAGATGTACTCACACCTCTGCAACACAACTGTCATCAAAGATTTGTTAAGTTATACCAGGAATTAAGTCAAGATCCTGGACTTCACTTTACGAAACAGACAAAGGAAATGTGATAGTAATTATGGACACGGTAGATTATAGTGGAAAAATAAATATGTTATTAGAAGACGAGGGAATTTAGGAGCCTGTTAAGGCTGTCTATCACTTAGTTAGTTAGTTAATGGGGTTTAAAGCCACTGACTACACGAGGGTCATTAATGCTCCACGTAATCTCTTAACCAACAGTTAAGTATACTTTAGTGCCTAAAATAAGGATTAAACTCTCAGTGTATATACACTGATTAAATATACCCCTCAATGTATATATGCCGAGTTTGAAATGTATATCTGTAAGGTATGTTGGTGAGCGTTAGAACCTTTAGCTTGTAATCGAAGGAAGCCGGGTTCGATTCCTGAGTTAGGTTGAGCGCATGGGGAGCTCTCCCTACGTCTGCTGGCCTTGTTTACCTAGCAGTAAATAGGTACCTAGGTGGTAGTCGTCTGTTGTGGGTGGCATCCTGGGGGTGGGGTGCAGGGATGGACTTTATTAAATAGCACTAAGCTGTAAGCTGAGAAAGGCTAACAGCTCTAAGCTTGAAGATTATGTAATGTGAAGCTTCCAAGCTCTGTACGTGCATGACCAGCTGTGTGTGTACGTGTGTACGTGTGTACGTGTGTATGTGTGTACGTGTGTACGTGTGTACGTGTGTACGTGTGTATGTGTGTACGTGTGTACGTGTGTACGTGTCCTTCACTAACAATGACCAAATAATCCCAATGACAAAATATTTTCTCAATATTTTACAATTGAAATATTTTTCCATAACACTGTATGGTGGTGGTGATAGTGATGGTGATAGTGATGGTAGTGGTGGTGATAGTGATGGTAGTGGTGGTGATAGTGATGGTAGTGGTGGTGATAGTGATGGTAGTGGTGGTGATAGTGATGGTAGTGGTGGTGATAGTGATGGTGATAGTGATGGTAGTGGTGGTGATAGTGATGGTAGTGGTGGTGATAGTGATGGTAGTGGTGGTGATAGTGATGGTAGTGGTGGTGATAGTGATGGTAGTGGTGGTGATAGTGATGGTAGTGGTGGTGATAGTGATGGTAGTGGTGGTGATAGTGATGGTAGTGGTGGTGATAGTGATGGTAGTGGTGGTGATAGTGATGGTAGTGGTGGTGATAGTGATGGTAGTGGTGGTGATAGTGATGGTAGTGGTGGTGATAGTGATGGTAGTGGTGGTGATAGTGATGGTAGTGGTGGTGATAGTGATGGTAGTGGTGGTGATAGTGATGGTAGTGGTGGTGATAGTGATGGTAGTGGTGGTGATAGTGATGGTAGTGGTGGTGATAGTGATGGTAGTGGTGGTGATAGTGATGGTAGTGGTGGTGATAGTGATGGTAGTGGTGGTGATAGTGATGGTAGTGGTGGTGATAGTGATGGTAGTGGTGGTGATAGTGATGGTAGTGGTGGTGATAGTGATGGTAGTGGTGGTGATAGTGATGGTAGTGGTGGTGATAGTGATGGTAGTGGTGGTGATAGTGATGGTAGTGGTGGTGATAGTGATGGTAGTGGTGGTGATAGTGATGGTAGTGGTGGTGATAGTGATGGTAGTGGTGGTGATAGTGATGGTAGTGGTGGTGATAGTGATGGTAGTGGTGGTGATAGTGATGGTAGTGGTGGTGATAGTGATGGTAGTGGTGGTGATAGTGATGGTAGTGGTGGTGATAGTGATGGTAGTGGTGGTGATAGTGATGGTAGTGGTGGTGATAGTGATGGTAGTGGTGGTGATAGTGATGGTAGTGGTGGTGATAGTGATGGTAGTGGTGGTGATAGTGATGGTAGTGGTGGTGATAGTGATGGTAGTGGTGGTGATAGTGATGGTAGTGGTGGTGATAGTGATGGTAGTGGTGGTGATAGTGATGGTAGTGGTGGTGATAGTGATGGTAGTGGTGGTGATAGTGATGGTAGTGGTGGTGATAGTGATGGTAGTGGTGGTGATAGTGATGGTGATAGTGATGGTGATAGTGATGGTAGTGGTGGTGATAGTGATGGTAGTGGTGGTGATAGTGATGGTAGTGGTGGTGATAGTGATGGTAGTGGTGGTGATAGTGATGGTAGTGGTGGTGATAGTGATGGTAGTGGTGGTGATAGTGATGGTAGTGGTGGTGATAGTGATGGTAGTGGTGGTGATAGTGATGGTAGTGGTGGTGATAGTGATGGTAGTGGTGGTGATAGTGATGGTAGTGGTGGTGATAGTGATGGTAGTGGTGGTGATAGTGATGGTAGTGGTGGTGATAGTGATGGTAGTGGTGGTGATAGTGATGGTGATAGTGATGGTGATAGTGATGGTGATAGTGATGGTAGTGGTGGTGATAGTGATGGTAGTGGTGGTGATAGTGATGGTAGTGGTGGTGATAGTGATGGTAGTGGTGGTGATAGTGATGGTAGTGGTGGTGATAGTGATGGTAGTGGTGGTGATAGTGATGGTAGTGGTGGTGATAGTGATGGTGATAGTGATGGTGATAGTGATGGTGATAGTGATGGTAGTGGTGGTGATAGTGATGGTAGTGGTGGTGATAGTGATGGTAGTGGTGGTGATAGTGATGGTAGTGGTGGTGATAGTGATGGTGATAGTGATGGTGATAGTGATGGTAGTGGTGGTGATAGTGATGGTAGTGGTGGTGATAGTGATGGTAGTGGTGGTGATAGTGATGGTAATGGTGGTGATAGTGATGGTAGTGGTGGTGATAGTGATGGTAGTGGTGGTGATAGTGATGGTAGTGGTGGTGACAGTGATGGTAGTGGTGGTGATAGTGATGGTAGTGGTGGTGATAGTGATGGTAGTGGTGGTGATAGTGATGGTAGTAGTGGTGATAGTGATGGTAGTGGTGGTGATAGTGGTGATGGTAGCGGTGGTGATAGTGGTGATGGTAGTGGTGGTGATAGTGATGGTGGTAGTGGTGGTGACAGTGGTGGTGGTAGTGGTGATGGTGAGGCTTGTAATAATTGTGGTGGTGGTAATAGTAGTAATACTTGTAGAAGTAGTGGTGGCAGTGGCTGGTTGTGGTAGTAGTAATGCTGGTAGTGCTGGGTGTGGTGGTAGTGGTGGTAGTGCTGGGTGTGGTGGTAGTGGTGGTAGTGCTGGGTGTGGTGGTAGTGGTGGTAGTGGTGGTAGTGGTGGTAGTGGGTAGGCAGGACAGAGAGGGTGGTGTCTACTAGAGTGTGAACTGAAGCTAAATCATTTACCCGGCCTTGTCACCCTTCGTCCTGTCTTCCTCTACACAGAGTTCACGTCGAGTGTTTGTTGTTTTTGTAGTTACTTTGTGTGTGTGTGTGTGTGTGTGTGTGTGTGTCTGCTGTGTGTGTGTGTGTGTGTGTGTGTGTGTGTGTGTGTGTGTCTGCTGTGTGTGTGTGTGTGTGTGTGTGTGTGTGTGTGTGTGTGTCTGGTGTATGTGTGTGTGTTGTGTGTGTGTGTGTGTGTGTGTGTGTGTGTGTGTGTGTCTGCTGTGTGTGTGTGTGTGTGTGTGTGTGTGTCTGCTGTGTGTGTGTGTGTGTGTGTGTGTGTGTGTGTGTGTGTGTGTGTGTGTGTGTGTGTGTCTGCTGTGTGTGTGTGTGTGTGTGTCTGCTGTGTGTGTGTGTGTGTGTGTGTGTGTGTGTGTGTGTGTCTGCTGTGTGTGTGTGTGTGTGTGTGTGTGTGTGTGTGTGTGTGTGTGTGTGTGTGTGTGTGTGTGTGTGTGTGTGTGTGTGTGTGTGTGTGTGCGAGAGTTATACACGAGTACACACAAGGTGTAAACTCACATGTCTGTCCTCAGACTTCCAGCTTTAACTCGTGTAGGACCCAAGGGCTACAGCTTAACCTGGAACCTGGAGCCTCTTTCCCTCTGTACGATTGTGACACAGAGATAGGCCATACATCCCTCTGTGTAGAGCTTCATCAAGTCATGACTTATTGAAAGCTCTAAAGTAAGCGAAACATTGTTCTACAAAGTTGTACAAGGCACAGACAGACCTACAAGGAAAGTAGAGGACTTGTAAGTCCACACTGACTCTGCTGGAAACTAACTATACTTCTACCGGGATTACGAACTATCGTGTGTGTGCTAGCGTGATTATTACAGTAGCTACACGACCCAAGAAAGGTATCTTTGTATCACTGGAGAACAGCTGCTGTCAGGTTCTGTTAACTGTTCTCCTGTTCTTGAAAACAGTTACGACACAGTAACTTCGATATGCCTTCCTTTGAGGCGATGACAGGAAGACCGTCCACTTCCTGACCCTTAAAGGACGTACAGGAAAATATTCTCTCGTCGCTGAAGAGGAAACACAAGGACATACCAGAGAACGTTTCGATCCTGTGATGTTTCGGTCTTGGGATCTTGGTTACTTCTAACATACAGAGGTTAAAAAGAGAGTATATATAGTGACCTGAAGAATAACAGTGGGATCATAATCCCATTGTCTACCTGTTTTCATTCCAATATGTCATTCTTCAGGTCACCATAGAACACCATGAGTCACCATGGGTCGCCATGGGTCACCATGGGTCACCATGGGTCACCATGGGTCACCATGGGTCACTCACACCTCACTCTCCGCCAATACTGTCTTTATAACCTCTGTATGTTAGAAGTGATCAAGGTCTTAGCGTTTTCCAATAAATATGTCCCAGTGTTTACTTATGTGTCTTTCTAAACTAATTTCTCGGTATATATTACCAAGATTTATACCACAGAAGAACGGTGTCTCGGCTGACGGAGACCAATCTTCCATTACCTCTGGAACTGGAGGTAATCAGGTCCAAACAGAAGTAAGTCTAAGGTAGATTCAGTGCCTCAAGTGGCTGTGATGTGGATCCGTGCGTGTGCAGACACACGGTCCTTCAGGCGACGCTAAACCTAGACACGGCTAAATCCTCGACACTGCTGTCTGTGCCTGCGTTCGACAGCCTCTTTCAAGATCTATTTCAAGTTGCAGAGTTAACTTTTACTTCAAATGCTTCAACCTGTCGCTCTCTTGGACTCAAAGATGAAT
The DNA here is from genome assembly GCF_038502225.1 of Cherax quadricarinatus. NCBI lineage: Eukaryota > Metazoa > Arthropoda > Malacostraca > Decapoda > Parastacidae > Cherax > Cherax quadricarinatus. Next base: position 236,705 of record NW_027195181.1, read on the forward strand.
GTGTATCCTGATTGGTTGGCAAAATATTGGAAAATAACGGAGAAGGTAACCCGCAGGGAGACTGTACAGACGGGGAAGACACTAAGTGTTCCAGAGTGTAATTGACAGACCTGTTTGTCTCTGCTGCTCAAGCAAGGTCTGGGGTGGGCGAAACGTTCCTCTGTTAAAAACGGGAAATCTTGCTGCTGTTTCAGGTAAACATACCTCTCCCCAAAACAAAGAAGCTTACTTCTGTTGTAGGTAAAACTTCTCTCTGTTAAAAACGGGAAATCTCAGTCTTGCTTTAGGTAAACATTTCTCTGTAACACTGAACAACAACAGTGTGGACCACTGAACAACAACAGTGTGGACCACTGAACAACAACAGTGTGGACCACTGAACAACAACAGTGTGGACCACTGAACAACAACAGTGTGGACCACTGAACAACAACAGTGTGGACCACTGAACAACAACAGTGTGGACCACTGAACAACAACAGTGTGGACCACTGAACAACAACAGTGTGGACCAGTGAACAACAACAGTGTGGACCACTGAACAACAACAGTGTGGACCAGTGAACAACAACAGTGTGGACCACTGAACAACAACAGTGTGGACCACTGAACAACAACAGTGTGGACCAGGCTTGACAATACCATCTGCTGTCCACTTTCAAAGTGGTGACAGGTAAAGTGGACCAAACTCACGTCCCCCAAAAAAGTGTGAAAGTGCAAATAACTTTTCCCTTTTTCTCTGGAGAGAGAGAGAGAGAATGAGAGAGAGAGAGAGAGAGAGAGAGAGAGAGAGAGAGAGAGAGAGAGAGAGAGAGAGAGAGAGAGAGAGAGAGAGAGAGAGAGAGAGAGAGAGAGAGAGAATCTATTTAATATCATATAAAAATCAGTTAAAAAATATTGAGAAGAATACTTTGCCATGATTTCTTTTAAATAGGAAAAAAAACGAGTAACCTCCCTGAGATAGAAGGACCTCGGGGTAAACATAGCTCCCAACATATCACCTGAGGAACACATCAACCCAATAACTGCTGCAGCCGGTACAAGACTGGAACTTCAACAAGGGGAATGCATTCACGACCTCATACACGACACACATCAGACCCGTCATAGAGTACGCAGCTCCAGTGTGGAACCCACATCTAGTTAAGCCAAGAAACTGAAAACGTGGTAAGGTTTCCAACGAAACTAGTCACAAGGAGAGGATAGACGAGTTAAACTTGACGCCACTAGAGGACAGTATTGGAGGTGATATGACCGCGACGTACAAAATAATGAGAGGAATTGACAGGGTAGAGAGGGAGAGTCTGTCTGAGAGACAGGTCTGAGGTACACGAGGTCATAGACGGAAGTTAAGAACACAGGTGAGTTACAGGGATGTTAGGAAGTACATCTTCAGCCTTGCAGTTGTCAGGAACTTGAACGACCTAGAGAGGTGGGGCCATCAGCTGGGACTCGACCCCTTGCAAATACAATTAGGTGAATAATATACTATATATATATATATATATATATATATATATATAATATATATATATATATATATATATATATATATATTATATATATATATATATATATTATAATATATAAATATATATATAAATATATAAGATAAGATAAACACAAGACAATGGTCATCACTACAAGACTACAGATGTTTCCAACACAAAATAATAATATCAACTGCAAGATTTACACGATATAAATTCCCTTTAATATGAAAGATCTGTAAGATTCACGATGCGGAAAGAATTTTCTTGACGAGGGATTAGAACAAAACATAGAGGATTGGAAGGCCTTGTAACGATGATCCTCTTTTGCCGCTATCCCTAGAGGCATTGAGAAAAGAAAACCCCTCCACCAACATTCGCTCAGTGGCGGTCTTGCCAAGGACTTGGGGTTTCAAGGAGGTTTCGGCAGCTGGAAAGGCTTCTTTAAGGCTTCTTTTTTTGCAAGGAGGATCGAAGAGTCTTTCTGCAGGGAGAGAGTGGGATTAAGGAGGGTTATTGGGTAGGAAGGAGGAGGAGGAGATGATTTGTCGCGTTCCAAGGAAGTAAATATCACACACACGGGACCAGGAGCTGTAAATCGACCCCTGCAGCCACATATAGGTGAGTACACACACACACACGCATATACGATCACCTTCCAAACAGCAATACTTGACTTGGAAAATGCCAGGTAGAGTGCCAGGTAGATTACCAGGTAGAGTGCCAGGTAGAGTGTCAGGTAGATTACCAGGTAGAGTGCCAGGTAGAATGCCTGGTGGAGTACTAGGTAGAGTACCAGGTAGAGTACCAGGTAGAGTGCCAGGTAGAGTACCAGGTAGAGTGCCAGGTAGAGTACCAGGTAGAATACCAGGTAGAGTAGTAGGTAGATAACCAGGAAGAGTACGAAGTAGAGTGCCAGGTAGAGCACCAGGTAGAGTGCCAGGTAGAGTACCAGGTAGAGTACCAGGTAGAGTACCAAGTAGAGTACCAGGTAGGGTGCCTGACACACAGTATATTGTACTGAATCTCGTACTCAGCAAAGTTGGATTAAGATTTAAATACCAGTATTGTGTTGGGTAACAGGAACAACACGGCTGGATTTAATCCAACTCTGATCCCATAACTGGATTTTAGATAATTGGATAAGTTTTTCGCTCCAATGTAAACGTCATCCAATATGGCGACGTAAACAGTAATTCATTCGTTCTGTTGTGAACGCTACCCAAGATGGCGTTGTAAATAGTACTTTATTCCTTCTATTTTGAACGCTATCCAAGATGGCGTCGTAAGGAGTAGTTTATTTGTTCTTTTGTGAACGCTATCCAAGAAGGCGTCATAAGCAATATTTTTCTCGTTCCATTATGAACAACATTAAAGATGGCGTCGTAATCAGTAAGTTTTTTCGTTCCATTATGAACGCCATCCAAGATGGCGTAGTAAACGTAACCGCCACTGGGCACGTGACGTCAGTAAACTAGGTTATAATGGGAGGTAATTTGTGTTGATCCTTGCAAGGGGAGGATTGCTGCAATTCTTTGGATCAAGAGCCCTTCACCGGAGACGTCAGAACGCACCGTCTATAATCCTCTCTGTTTCCAGTCAGCTAGGCTCTCTTAAGGGCCATTAAGTCAAGCTCTCTGAGTGGCCAATAAGATAAGACTATTGAGTAGGTAGCAGGTCCGTGAGTGGCCAATTAGTGGCCTTAGTGGCCAACTGTGGACCAGCAAGGTATGCTCGCTGAGTGGCCTACAGTGATGTATGCTCGCTGAGTGGTCTACAGTGATGTATGCTCATTGAGTGGCCTAT
>NW_027195181.1:245000-252500 GCF_038502225.1 Cherax quadricarinatus
CCAACTAGACAGGTCCTTCACACAACCCACCAACAAACTATTCTACCCAAGAATTAAGAATTTTAAAATTTATTATTTGTCCAATGTATTATTAAATTCTTTCCCAATTCTATTAATTATAAATGGATCTAATTTATATAAACCAAAGGAAATATTCATATTATTGTCAAAACTGCTTTTTATGAAACAAGATTCAATTATATTCCTGTCGACCATGGACTTGCTTGATACTACTTTCTCAACAAGTCTCTGGTCGACACGAATATAATTGAATCTTGTTTCATAAAAAGTAGTTTTGACAATAATATGAATATTTCCACACACACACACACACACACACACAGACACACACACACACACACACACACACACACACACACACACACACACACACACACACACACACACACACACACACACACACACACACACACACACACACACACACACACACACACACACACACACAACACACACACACACACACACACACACATACACACACACACACACACACACACACACACACACACACACTCACACACACACACACATACACACAATAAACACACACCACACACACACACACACACACATACACACACACCACATACACACCACATACACACACACACACACTCACACACTCACACACTCACACACTCACACACACACACACTCACACACTCACACACTCACACACTCACACACTCACACACACACACACTCACACACTCACACACTCACACACTCACACACTCACACACGCACTTTATACTTCACTTTAACAATTAATTTTCCACTAATATAATTAAGATTTTGTGAACGAGGACAGTATTACCCAGTGGCAACATTTGTAATAATTCCCAGTGATGCTTCATGCAGTGGGATGAAGCCAGAGTGGTCATGAGAGAGAGTGATTTACGGAAGTGGGAAGTGTGAGTGAAGGCAGCCTTGATTGTGAGTTATGTACCATCATTAGGGCACCATGGTAGGCAGGTAACATCACCTAATTCCTGATCTCAGTTTCTCGCTCTCTCTGTCTGTCTGTCTGTCTGTCTGTCTGTCTGTCTGTCTGTCTGTCTGTCTGTCTGTCTGTCTGTCTGTCTGTCTGTCTCTCTCTCTCTCTCTCTCTCTCTCTCTCTCTCTCTCTCTCTCAGTCTCTCTCGGTCTTTCTCTAAGGTTCGCTCATATATGCACCCTACTTCTCGGTATATATGCACCAACAGACACCCCTATCAGTGTATATACACACAGATATGCACCTTTGCATATACAATGAGAGACACACACCTGTGTATATACAATGAGAAACACCTCTCAGTGTTGTAGTCACAGATGTAGAATTTAGATCCAGCTGCCCACCTTGTCTCACATGTGTCGGGTGACCCAAGGCGACTCACAAGACTAAAAGAAATGAGGAATACAACAGATTAAAGCCCACAGAGGACTTTAAAAGAAACGACCAGAGCTTTTCATTTAACAGGGGAGAAAAATCTTGGGTGAGTCGACTGTTGTGTCACATTCTTGGTGAACACTTAGAAGCCGGAAAGGATAAATGCAACACGAGTACTATTGGGTTTTCTTGAAGCACCATAAAACAGTGTTCTTCAAGTGAAGCCATGCACGGTTACATTAACATAACCCAAGATCCTGAATGTAACGAGAAAGAGTGGAGTCACGTACTTACAGATGTGATGCGAACAGGAAGTCAAGTGATTTATAACTGGCTAGGAGAGTACCTTTAATTTCTACAAGTAGAAGAAATACCAGCTGCTCTAAGCTACATCAATCACCAGCTGAGAGCTATATCAGCTTGGGGAATTAGATGGCAAGTAACATTTGCACCTGAGAAAACGCAAATGATGGTCTCTAGGCATCATGATGGTAATGCTGGTGCAGTAGTAAGGATGAATGGGAGGATGTTGGTATCTGGGGAAGACGTTGATATCCTTGGGGTGAAATTTGACTCCAAACTAACCATGAAGAACCATGTTGTAAATCTTGCAAACAAGGCAGCCAGGAAGCTTACAGCACTTCGCCGTATCTCGCATCTGCTTGACAGTAGGGGTTGCAAGATTCTGTACGAGGCACAAGTACGCTCACACCTTGAGTATGCTCCACTTTCTTGGTTTGCCTGCCCCCCCCCTCTCATCTGCGACTGCTTGACAGAGTAGAGAACAGAGCAAGACGTCTCAACTCTCGCCTGGATCCATCCTGGATAGATCTGTCATTTCAGCAGAGCCTTCAACACAGGAGGGATGTGGGTGGCCTTACTGTTATGTACAAGGCCAATATTGTCAAAGTACCACACTTGGATCCACTTCGAGGACAGCGTGAAACAAGCTTTTATGCCACAAGACGGGCAGAAAGTAGCAACTTCACTCTGGCTGTTCCCTTCTCCAGAACATCACTTCATCTGAGATCATATATACCCAGGATGACTCGAGTATGGAACACATTTGTACAGCATAATGATGTCAACGAGATAAAGTCAGTTGATCAAATGAAAATGCTGGCCCACAGATGGCTCCAACTTCATCCTGTTCCCTACTTGTATGTCTCACAACAACAAAAATGCTTTCAAATGAGCTGATGTAGGTAACAGCTCTTAGCTTGTAAATAAAGTTAGGGATCCAACTCAAATACTTGTCAATAAAGTTAGGAATCCTTAACCTGTAAATAACTTGTCAATAAAGTTAGGAATCCTTAACCTGTAAATAGCTTGTCAATAAAGCTAGGGATCCTTAACCTGTAAATAGCTTGTCAATAAAGCTAGGGATCCTTAACCTCGTAAATAGCTTGTCAATAAAGCTAGGGATCCTTAACCTGTAAATAGCTTGTCAATAAAGAGGGAATCCTTAACCTGTAAATGACTTGTCAATAAAGCTGGGATCAATTAGCTTGAATAGCATCCTTAACCTGTAAATAGCTTGTAAATAAAGTTAGTAATCCTTAACCTGTAAATAGCTTGTCAATAAAGTTAGTAATCCTTAACCTGTAAATAGCTTGTCAATAAGGTTAGGGATCCTTAACCTGTAAATAGCTTGTCAATAAAGCTAGGGATCCTTATCCTGTAAATAGCTTGTTAATAAGGTTAGGGATCCTTAACCTGTAAATAGCTTGTCAATAAGGTTAGGGATCCTTAACCTGTAAATAGCTTGTCAATAAAGCTAGGGATCCTTAACCTGTAAATAGCTTGTCAATAAGGTTAGGGATCATTAACCTATAAATAAGCTTGTCAATAAAGCTAGGATCCTTATCCTGTAAATAGCTTGTCAATAAGCTAGGGATCCTTAACCTGTAAATAGCTTGTCAATAAAGCTAGGGATCTCTTAACCTGTAAATAGCTTGTCAATAAGGTTAGGGATCCTTAACCTGTAAATAGCTTGTCAATAAAGCTAGGGATCCTTAACCTGTAAATAGCTTGTCAATAAAGCTAGGGATCCTTAACCTTGTCACACCCTGTGTAAAAAAAAAGAGAGTACATGTACAACTTATACAGACCATAGCTGACATCAATGACATTCTATGCAGAAAACCCCTTGTTATGTAGAGCATTTCGGGCAAGTTACGTTAATTTTGTCCCCAGGATGCGACCCACACCAGTCGACTAACACCCAGGTACCTATCTGCTGCTAGGTGACGAGGGACAGCAGGTGTCTTAAGGAAACACGCCCCAATGTTTCCACCCGTACCGGGGATCGACCCCGGGACTTCAGTGTGTGAGATGAGTGCGCTACCAACCGAGCTTCGGAACACCAAACGACTCAACCATTTATCCTGTCACCACCAGTCGTTCATCCCTCCACTCATTTAAGGGACACACACACACACTATACACTGAGAGACATACACCTCTCAGTGTATATACACTGAGAGATATACACATATCAGTGTATATACACTAAGCTACATACAACTCTCAGTGTATTTACACTGAAAAACACACATATATCAGTGTATATACACAGAGAGACACACCTCTCAGTGTATATAGACTTAGAGAGACACACCTCTCAGTATATATACACTGAAAGACACACATCTCTCAGTGTATATAGTGGATCTGATCAACCAAGCTGTTACTGCTGGCCACACGTAGTCCAACGTAGCAACCACAGCCCGGCTAATCAGGTACTGACTTCAGGTGCCTGTTCAGCTGTTTATTGAAGGCAGCCAGGGATGTTGAAGATAGCCAGGGGTGTTGAAGACAACCAAGGGTCTTGAAGATAGCCAGGGGTCTTGAAGACAGTCAGGGGTCTTGAAGACAGCCAGGGGTCTTGAAGACAACCAGAGGTCTTGAAGATAGCCAAGGGTCCTGAAGACAACCAGGGGTCTTGAAGACAACCAAGGGTCTTGAAGACAACCAAGGATCTTGAAGATAGCCAAGGGTCTTGAAGACAGCCAGGGGTCTTGAAGTTAGCCAAGGGTCTTGAAGACAACCAGGGGTCTTGAAGACAACCAGGGGTCTTGAAGACAACCAAGGGTCTTGAAGATAGCCAAGGGTCTTGAAGACAGCCAGGGGTCTTGAAGATAGCTAAGGGTCTTGAAGATAGCCAAGGGTCTTGAAGATAGCCAAGGGTCTTGAAGACAGCCAAGGGTCTTGAAGACAGCCAGGGGTCTTGAAGATAGCCAAGGGTCTTGAAGATAGCCAAGGGTCTTGAAGATAGCCAGAGGTTTATTGGTAATCCCCCTTATGTATGCTGGGAGGCAGTTGAACAGTCTTGGTCCCCTCACACTGTGTTGTGTCTTACGACATCTGACGTCAATTTTTTTATTTCTTTGTTGCTTATTTTTTAGTTGTGCGTTGAAAATCTTGTCCATGTAGTCTCTATGTCGGTTCCTGTTCTTTTTTTTTTAGCTTCTATGTCAATTCCTTTTTTTTTCCTCATATTGTCCATGTCAGTTTCTCTCTCTCTTTTACCTTCCTCTCTTTCTCTCCTACACAGTTTCCAATATTCCTGTTATTCTTCTGTCATGTCAACTCTCTTGTTTTTCTATCCAGTAAACACAATGCCTCTGCTTTCTCTCTCTCTCTCTCTCTCTCTCTCTCTCTCTCTCTCTCTCTCTCTCTCTCTCTCTCTCTCTCTTTTATTCCCGTTGGGATAGTTTGCATATACATTACAATATATTCTCCCTCTCACTATATTCAATACGTGTTTCTCTTCACTATGTTCCTCCCTTCGGCTTTAATCAATATTTATATTCGTATATACCTCTGTTGGCAATTATTAAGATGCATATCTCCTGCTGGTATATTTTCCTTCATGGTATATTGAACAAGATTTTCTGTTCGTATATTCTTCCCTTTGGCTTTTGTTAATGTATATTTATGTTGGTATATCCCTCTCTTTGGCTTTTGTTAATGTATATTTATGTTGGTATATCCCTCTCTTTGGCTATTGGTAATGTGATCTATATTCGGATATTCTTCTTTAGGTATATTTAAAGGTAGTTCCATTCATTTATCCCATTTGTTTGTGAGTTATTTTAATGAGTATATATATTCAACGTGTATACATGCTGAGATATACACCCCTTCAAGTGTATAGACGCAGTGTGTCTCTAGGCATACACATCAACGGAGATACATTAAGTATATAATTATATATATATATATAATATATATATATATATATATATATATATATATATATATATATATATATATATATATATATATACATACATACATACATACATACATACATACATACATATACATACATACATACATACATACATACATACATACATACATATACATACATACATACATACATACATACATACATACATACATACATACATACATACATACATACATACATACATACATACATACATATACATAATTATCAAACCTTAATTTGACCTTCCAAACTAGAGGAAAAAGAATATTGACTTTTTTAAATATATAAAGAGTGAATTCCTGCCGTTTCAAAAAATTTTGACAGGTCATTAGAGATTTAGACAATCAAAATAATTGCCTTTAACTATGAAACAAGCGATGGTCCCAGTGATTAAGCTCACAGCTTTCATCCAATAAGCTGACAGCTTCTACCCAATAAGCTCACAGCTTTCATTCAGCTGTAATTAATATTTTTGGATGAATCGTTGCAATGACCCATCAAACAGGAGATTGAAAACCTCTGTTTAACTTCACTGTTGTGGATGTTGTGTGACTGTTTGTATGCTGCGTGTATGTATACACACACAACACAAATATATATATATATATATATATATATATATATATATATATATATATATATATATATATATATATATATATATATATATATATATATATATTTGTCATCGTCTTGCCTGCGCAGGTTGCTGTTATAGATGGTAGGATGCTTCTTACAGTTTCACCAAGCCTTGTACTCAGCAGTAACAGTGTCTCTGCAAGGAAAGCCGACCCAAGACTGCTCTGAAGACCTCGTCACATATCTATAGTAAGGGATGTGTTTGTGTTTAGTGAAGTGGTCGCTTGATCAATGTCACCTTGGTAAAGAACACCAATCTAAGGCGGCGGCCAAATTAGTGGTAATAGAATGTACAGGTAGTAGGTTGGTAGACAGCAACCGCCCAGGGAGGTACTACCGTCCTAGCAAGTGAGAGTGTAGCGAAAGCCTGTAATTGTTTTGCATGATGGTGGGATTGCTGGTGTCCCTTTTTCTGCCTCATAAACATGCAAGATTTTAGGTACATCTTGCTACTTCTACTTACACTTAGGTCACACTACACATACATGTACAAGCATATATATACACACCCCTCTGGGTTTTCTTCTATTTTCTTTCTAGTTCTTGTTCTTGTTTATTTCCTCTTATCTCCATGGGGAAGTGGAACAGAATTCTTCCTCCGTAAGCCATGCGTGTTGTAAGAGGCGACTAAAATGCCGGGAGCAAGGGGCTAGTAGCCCCTTCTCCTGTATATATTACTAAATTTGAGAGGAGAAACTTTTGTTTTTCCTTTTGGGCCAGCCCGCTTCGGTGGGATACGGCTGGTACTTTGAAAGAAGAAAGAATGTACAGGTGCGGTGGAGTGAGTTATGTCTACCTGTGTGTTGAAAATGGTATTAAATACTGTGGCATGCAAAGAGTGTTACAATTTATTCGGCGTATGTGCTCACTCCCGTATAGGCTGCATCCCAACCAGCGAACCAGGTGCGAAGGGTTTAACGATGCAGGTACCCATCGTTAAATCTGTACCTTGGTTCATTAACCAATCACAGGCGGGCATGCCAAGTGCTGAGGCGACGTGGTATCACTCGTGGTTAGCATTTGCCAGACTCGTATAGCAGCTGGTTGAGTACGGTGCTTTCTCTCTCTACCTTCTGCTTTGACAGTCATTGTCACCGTGGTACACTTATATTCAATTCCTGTACATAGTGTACATAAGTGTACATAACCCATTACGACCAGGTCACAGGCCATTATTTACCTGTGTTCTTAATAAACACTGACAACCTGAAGATTATGACATTCG
>NW_027195181.1:262500-270000 GCF_038502225.1 Cherax quadricarinatus
ACACCCTGGGTCTAACACACCCTGGGTCTAACACACCCTGGGTCTAACACACCTTGGGTTTAACACACCCTTGGTCTAACACACCCTGGGTCTAACACACCCTGGGTCTAACACACCCTGGGTCTAACACATCCTGGGTCTAACACACCCTGGGTCTAACACACCCTGGGTCTAACACACCCTGGGTCTAACACACCCTGGGTCTAACACACCCTGGGTCTAACACACCCTGGGTCTAACACACCCTGGGTCTAACACACCCTGGGTCTAACACATCCTGGGTCTAACACACCCTGCGTCTAACACACCCTGGGTCTAACACACCCTGGGTCTAACACACCCTGGGTCTAACACACCTTGGGTTTAACACACCCTTGGTCTAACACACCCTGGGTCTAACACACCCTGGGTCTAACACACCCTGGGTCTAACACACCCTGGGTCTAACACACCCTGGGTCTAACACACCCTGGGTCTAACACACCCTGGGTCTAACACATCCTGGGTCTAACACACCCTGGGTCTAACACACCCTGGGTCTAACACAACCTGGGTCTAGCACACCCTGGGTCTAACACACCATGGGTCTAACACACCCTGGGTCTAACACACCCTGGGTCTAACACACCCGGGGTTTAACACACCCTGGGTCTAACACACCCTGGGTCTAACACACCCTGGGTCTAACACACCCTGGGTCTAACACACAATGGGTCTAACACACCCTGGGTCTAACACACCCTGGGTCTGATACACCCTGGGTCTAACACACCCTGCGTCTAACACACCCTGAGTCTAACACACCCTGGGTCTAACACACCCTGGGTCTAACACTACAAGTTAAAATTGTTGGAAATTTACCGGTTAGGGGTAGCATTATTTTAGTTAACCTCCTCTAGTTAACACTGTTAAATGTATTGTGTTATTGGATAGGGTGGATAATGGGGTTTAAAGCCTATCTACTAACATCAGGGTCATTAAGTTTGCATGTCACGTGTTCACCACCAGTCAAGAATACTTTAATACTTTGAGTAGTGACTAATGTAAATTCTCAATGTATATACACTGAGAGACATACACCTCTCAGTGTATATACACTGATAGACATACACCTCTCAGTGTATATACACTGATAGACATACACCTCTCAGTGTATATACACAGAGAGACATACACCTCTCAGTGTATATACACTGATAGACATACACCTCTCAGTGTATATACACAGAGAGACATACACCTCTCAGTGTATATACACTGATAGACATACACCTCTCAGTGTATATACACAGAGAGACATACACCTCTCAGTGTATATACACTGAGAGACATACACCTCTCAGTGTATATACACTGAGAGACATACACCTCTCAGTGTATATACACTGATAGACATACACCTCTCAGTGTATATACACTGAGAGACATACACCTCTCAGTGTATATACACTGTTAGACATACACCTCTCAGTGTATATACACTGATAGACATACACCTCTCAGTGTATATACACTGATAGACATACACCTCTCAGTGTATATACACTGATAGACATACACCTCTCAGTGTATATACACTGATAGACATACACCTCTCAGTGTATATACACTGATAGACATACACCTCTCAGTGTATATACACTGAGAGACATACACCTCTCAGTGTATATACACTGAGAGACATACACCTCTCAGTGTATATACACTGAGAGACATACACCTCTCAGGGTATATACACTGAGAGACATACACCTCTCAGTGTATATACACTGAGAGACATACACCTCTCAGGGTATATACACTGAGAGACATACACCTCTCAGTGTATATACACTGAGAGACATACACCTCTCAGTGTATATACACTGAGAGACATACACCTCTCAGTGTATATACACTGAGACATACACCTCTCAGTGTATATACACTGAGAGACATACACCTCTCAGTGTATATACACTGAGAGACATACACCTCTCAGTGTATATACACTGAGAGACATACACCTCTCAGTGTATATACACTGAGACATACACCTCTCAGTGTATATACACTGAGACATACACCTCTCAGTGTATATACACTGACACATACACCTCTCAGTGTATATACACTGAGACATACACCTCAGAGTGTGCTACAACTTGTTTTAATAATTATGTTTATGTATTATGAACTTTACATCCGTTTAACATGTATTTAACACCTGTGTTCAACTCATATGTTTAAAATTCCCTGCCTGGGGATCGAACCAAGGTGCCTTTATGTTCTAGGAATCTGATAAGCACATGAGATAATAACCTGACTGACACCTCCTCCTTACAAAGTTAGTATCGTCTTTACGGAACTTTGAACATGTTCAAGGACATGTTCACTCTCTTGTGATCTGTTCACCAGCTCTCTACACCTGTGCAGATCGTGTGTGTTCAGGTGTTTGAACCTTGAGATTTCGTTCTTGACCTGATTCCATCCTCTAGCCTCGGACGTCTCTTGTGTTGAGCCAAGATGGATGTTTAACTGTGGGACGCAAATCTAGGGTGACGTTACACTCATTTTTGAAGAACATTCAGGCATCGTTAGTGACGTAAATCTACGGTGTTTTAAACGCGCGTTTGACTAACATGAGGGTAACTTACTGACCTAAATTGACTGTGTTTTAAAACCCATATTTGACTAATATGGGGGTTATCGTTAGTGTCGTAAATCTAGGGTGATTTAAACCATATTTGACCAACATTGGGGTATCGTTAGTGACGTAAATCTAGGGTGATTTAAACCATATTTGACTAACATGGGGGTATCGTTAGTGACGTAAATCTAGGGTAGTATTAACCGTAACTGCTCGTTACAACACGTCACTAACTACTTAGAATTACGTCACTTTTCACTGCACAATTAATGATGAATTATAGATATGAAATAACTGTTTTGTTATAGCACTGAATTGTCTTTAAAGTTGCAAGTGTTGACGTGCATCATCTCGGGGATGGCGGGAAGGGGAATAGAATGAAATTATGCAATAATGAACCTCAAGGAGAGATTTTCAGGTGATGAGCAACATGGAAAGAGAAATAGGGAGGGAAGGGTAGCATTGGAATCCATTTTGATGGAAAGAGTAGCATTGGAATCTATTTTGACGGGAAGTGGAGCATTGGAATCCATTTTGATGGGAAGAGTAGCATTGGAATCTATTTTGACGGGAAGTGGAGCATTAGAATCCATTTTGATGGGAAGAGTAGCATTGGAATCCATTTTGATGGGAAGGAAGCCTTGGAATCCATTTTGACGGCAGGGAAGCATTGGAATTCATTTTGACGGGCAGGGAAGCATTGGAATCCATTTTGATGGGAAGGAAGCCTTGGAATCCATTTTGACGGGCAGGGAAGCATTGGAATTCATTTTGACGGGCAGGGAAGCATTGGAATCCATTTTGACGGGCAGGGAAGCATTGGAATCCATTTTGACGGGCAGGGAAGCATTGGAATCCATTTTGACGGGAAGGAAGCCTTGGAATCCATTTTGACGGGCAGGGAAGCATTGGAATCCATTTTGACGGGCAGGGAAGCATTGGAATCCATTTTGACGGGCAGGGAAGCATTGGAATCCATTTTGATGGGAAGGAAGCCTTGGAATCCATTTTGACGGGCAGGGAAGCATTGGAATTCATTTTGACGGGAAGGGAAGCATTGGAATCCATTTCGATGGGAAGGAAGCCTTGGAATGCATTTTGGCAAGAAGAAAAAGGCCTGCAGAGCCATTTTTGGCGGGAACAGAAAGCATACAGGGTAATTGAAGCGGGAAGACAAAGTATACAGGGCCATTTTGACGGGAAGATGTAAATCAGCTTCTGGCGGGAAGAGGAAGGAAGGGGACAAAATCCCGTCAACTACGAGAGAGGAACTACGCACAAACGACCCAAACAGAGAATAGCACAGAGTGAACCAATTTCTAACAGTTAGTAAATGGTTTTGAGGAAGTAAACGGTAAGTGTGTTGCAAATATTGAGCGCCATGCACCGTGGGCGGTGTTTGTTGTAGGAGCAGTGTTGGTGTTGCAGGAGCAGTGGGTGGTGTTGGTGTTGCAGGAGTAGTGAGCGGTGTTGGTGTTGCAGGAGCAGTGGGCGGTGTTGGTGTTGCAGAAACAGTGGGTGGTGTTGGTGTTTCAGGAACGGTGGGTGGTTTTGGTGTTGCAGGAGCAGTGGGAGGTGTTAGTGTTGCAGGAGCAGTGGGCGATGTTGCAGGAGCAGTGGACGGTGTTGCAGGAGCAGTGGGTGGTGTTGGTGTTGCAGGAGCAGTGGATGGTGTTGGTGTTGTAGGAGCAGTGGGTGGTGTTGGTGTTGCAGGATCAGTGAGGGATGTTGCAGGAGCAGTGGGTGGTGTTGGTGTTGCAGGATCAGTGAGGGATGTTGCAGGAGCAGTGGGTGGTGTTGGTGTTGCAGGAGCCGTGGGCGGTGTTGCAGGAGCAGTGGGCGGTGTTGTAGGAGCAGTGGGTGGTGTTGGTGTTGCAGGAGTAGTGAGCGGTGTTGGTGTTGCAGGAGCAGTGGGCGGTGTTGGTGTTGCAGAAACAGTGGGTGGTGTTGGTGTTTCAGGAACGGTGGGTGGTTTTGGTGTTGTAGGAGCAGTGGATGGTGTTGATGTTGCAGGAGCAGTGGATGGTGTCGGTGTTGCAGGAGCAGTGGGAGGTGTTGGTGTTGGTGTTGCAGGAGCAGTGGATGGTGTTGGTGTTGCAGGAGCAGTGGGCGGTGTTAGTGTTGCAGGAGCAGTGGGCGATGTTGCAGGAGCAGTGGACTGTGTTGCAGGAGCAGTGGGTGGTGTTGGTGTTGCAGGAGCAGTGGGTGGTGTTGGTGTTGCAGGAGCAGTGAGGGATATCGCAGGAGCAGTGGACGGTGTTAGTGTTGCAGGAGCAGTGGGCGATGTTGCAGGAGCAGTGGGTGGTGTTGCAGGAGCAGTGGGTGGTGTTAGTGTTGCAGGAGCAGTGGGCGATGTTGCAGGAGCAGTGGACGGTGTTGCAGGAGCAGTGGGTGGTGTTGGTGTTGCAGGAGCAGTGGGCGGTGTTAGTGTTGCAGGAGCAGTGGGCGATGTTGCAGGAGCAGTGGACGGTGTTGCAGGAGCAGTGGGTGGTGTTGGCGTTTCAGGAGCAGTGGGCGGGGGTAGTGTTGCAGGAGCTGTGGTGTTGCAGGAGCAGTGGACGGTGTTAGTGTTGCAGGAGCAGTGGGCGGTGTTAGTGTTGCAGGAGCAGTGAGCGATGTTGCAGGAGCAGTGGACGGTGTTGCAGGAGCAGTGGGTGGTGTTGGCGTTTCAGGAGCAGTGGGCGGTGTTAGTGTTGCAGGAGCAGTGAGCGATGTTGCAGGAGCAGTGGACGGTGTTGCAGGAGCAGTGGGTGGTGTTGGTGTTGCAGGAGCAGTGGATGGTGTTGGTGTTGCAGGAGCAGTGGGTGGTGTTGGTGTTGCAGGAGCCGTGGGCGGTGTTGCAGGAGCAGTGGGAGGTGTTGCAGGAGCAGTGGGCGGTGTTGCAGGAACAGTGGGCGGTGTTGCAGGAGCAGTGGGAGGTGTTGCAGGAGCAGTGGGCGGTGTTGCAGGAGCAGTGGGAGGTGTTGCAGGAGCAGTGGGAGGTGTTGCAGGAGCAGTGGGCGGTGTTGCAGGAGCAGTGGGCGGTGTTGCAGGAGCAGTGGGCGGTGTTGCAGGAGCAGTGGGCGGTGTTGCAGGAGCAGTGGGCGGTGTTGCAGGAGCAGTGGGAGGTGTTGCAGGAGCAGTGGGCGGTGTTGCAGGAGCAGTGGGCGGTGTTGCAGGAGCAGTGGGCGGTGTTGCAGGAGCAGTGGGCGGTGTTGCAGGAGCAGTGGGCGGTGTTGCAGGAGCAGTGGGCGGTGTTGCAGGAGCAGTGGGCGGTGTTGCAGAGGATTCTTTGAAAACTGCAAGAACTATGGATGAAACGAGATTAAAAATGGTGACTTACGCGTACACTGTGTGTACGCAGGGGTCAAGCCACAGTTCCTGGTCCCGCCTCTTCGCTGGTAGCCACTAGGTCCACTCTCTCCCTTTCTCTCTCTCTCCTACTCTCACAGTGCTTCCTGTGTGTGTGTGTGTGTGTGTGTGTGTGTGTGTGTGTGTGTGTGTGTGTGTGTGTGTGTGTGTGTGTGTGTGTGTGTGTGTGTGTGTGTGTGTGTGTGTGTGTATGTGTGTGTGTGTGTGTGTGTGTGTGTGTGTGTGTGTGTGTGTGTGTGTGTGTGTGTGTGTGTGTGTGTGTGTGTGTGTGTGTGTGTGTGTGTATGTGTGTGTGTGTGTACTCACCTATTTGTACTCACCTATTTGTGGTTGCAGGGGTCGAGTCACAGCTCCTGGCCCCGCCTCTTCGCTGATTGCTACTAGGTCCTCTCTCTCCCTGCCCCATGAGCTCTATCATACCTCGCCTTAAAACTATGTATGGTTCCCGCCTTCACTACGTCACTTTCTAGGCTATTCCACGGCCTGACTACTCTATGACTGAAGAAATACTTCCTAACATCCCTTTGATTCATCTGAGTCTTCAACTTCCAATTGTGACCTCTTGTGTCTGTGTCCCTTCTCTGGAACATCCCGTCTTTGTCCACCTTGTCTATTACGCGCAGTATTTTATATGTCGTTATCATGTCTCCCCTGACCCTCCTGTCCTCCAGTGTCGTCAGGCCGATTTCCTTCAACCTTTCTTCGTAGGACAATCCCCGTAGCTCTGGGACTAGTCTTGTTGCCAACCTTTGCACTTTCTCTAATTTCTTGACGTGCTTGACTAGGTGTGGATTCCAAACTGGTGCTGCCTACTCCAGTATGGGCCTGACGTAAATGGTATACAGAGTCTTAAACGAATCCTTACTGAGGTATCGGAACGCTATCCGTAGGTTTGCCAGGCGCCCGTATGCTGCAGCAGTTATCTGATTGATGTGCGCCTCAGGAGATATGCTCGGTGTTATGCTCACCCCCAGATCTTTTTCCTTGAGTGAGGTTTGCAGTCTTTGGCCATCTAAACTATATTGTGTCTGCGGTCTTCTTTGCCCTTCCCCAATCTTCATGACTTTGCATTTGGCAGGGTTAAATTCAAGGAGCCAGTTGCTGGACCAGGCTTGTAGCCTGTCCAGGTCTCTTTGTAGTCCTGCCTGATCCTCATCCGATTTGATTCTTCTCATTAACTTTGCATCATCTGCAAACAAGGACACTTCTGAGTCTATCCCTTCCGTTATGTCGTTGACATATACCAAGAACAGCACAGGTCCTAGGACTGACCCCTGTGGAACCCCGCTTGTCACAGGCGCCCACTCTGACACCTCGTCGCGTACCATGACTCGTTGTTGCCTCCCTGTCAGATATTCTCTGATCCATTGCAGTGCCTTTCCTGTTATGTGTGCCTGATCCTCTAGCTTTTGCAGTAACCTCTTGTGAGGAACTGTGTCGAAGGCCTTCTTGCAGTCCAAAAAAATGCAGTCGATCCATCCCTCTCTCTCTCTTGTCTTACTTCTGTCACCTTGTCATAA
>NW_027195181.1:272500-295458 GCF_038502225.1 Cherax quadricarinatus
CATAATGTTTATAATGTAAGATAATTGATTTACCATGTACTGCTATGTACTGCCATGTACTGCTATGTACTGCCATGTACTGCTATGTACTGCCATGTACTGCTATGTACTGCTATGTACTGCTTTGTACTGCTATGTACTGCTATGTACTGCCATGTACTGCTATGTACTGCCATGTACTACAAGTGCTGCCATGTACTGCTATGTGCTACTATGTACTGCTATGTACTGCTATGTACTGCTATGTACTGCTATGTACTGCCATGTACTGCATGTACT
The DNA here is from genome assembly GCF_038502225.1 of Cherax quadricarinatus. Taxonomy (NCBI): domain Eukaryota; kingdom Metazoa; phylum Arthropoda; class Malacostraca; order Decapoda; family Parastacidae; genus Cherax; species Cherax quadricarinatus. The sequence goes on from NW_027195181.1 coordinate 272,780, forward strand.
GCCATGTACTGCTATGTACTGCCATGTACTGCTATGTACTGCTATGTACTGCTTTGTACTGCTATGTACACTATGTACTGCCATGTACTGCTATGTACTGCCTATGTACCTGCTATGTACCTGCCATGTACTGCTGCTATGTACTGCTATGTACTGCTATGTACTGCTATGTACCGCTAGTACTGCTATGTACCTGCCATGTACTGCTATGTACTACCATGTACTGCTATGTACTGCCATGTACTGCTATGTACTGCTATGTACTGCTATGTACTGCTATGTACTGCTATGTACTGCCATGTACTGCTATGTACTGCCATGTACTGCTATGTACTGCCATGTACTGCTATGTACTGCCATGTACTGCTATGTACTGCTATGTACTGCTATGTACTGCTATGTACTGCTATGTACTGCTATGTACTGCCATGTACTGCTATGTACTGCCATGTACTGCCATGTACTGCTATGTACTGCCATGTACTGCTATGTACTGCCATGTACTGCTATGTACTGCCATGTACTGCTATGTACTGCCATGTACTGCTATGTACTGCTATGCTATGTACTGCTATGTACTGCTATGTACTGCTATGTACTGCCATGTACATGTACTGCTATGTACTGCCATGTACTGCTATGTACTGCCATGTACTGCTATGTACTGCGATGCTATGTACTGCTATGTACTGCTATGTACTGCTATGTACTGCCATGTACTGCTATGTACTACCATGTACTGCTATGTACTGCCATGTACTGCTATGTACTGCCATGTACTGCTATGTACTGCCATGTACTGCTATGTACTGCCATGTACTGCTATGTACTGCTATGTACTGCTATGTACTGCTATGTACTGCTATGTACTGCCATGTACTGCTATGTACTGCCATGTACTGCTATGTACTGCCATGTACTGCTATGTACTGCTATGTACTGCCATGTACCATGTACTGCCATGTACATGCCATGTACTGCTATGTACTGCCATGTACTGCTATGTACTGCTATGTACTGCCATGTACTGCTATGTACTGCCATGTACTGCTATGTACTGCCATGTACTGCTATGTACTGCCATGTACTGCTATGTACTGCTATGTACTGCCATGTACTGCTATGTACTGCCATGTACTGCTATGTACTGCCATGTACTGCTATGTACTGCTATGTACTGCCATGTACTGCTATGTACTGCCATGTACTGCCATGTACTGCCATGTACTGCTATGTACTGCCATGTACTGCTATGTACTGCTATGTACTGCCATGTACTGCTATGTACTGCCATGTACTGCTATGTACTGCCATGTACTGCTATGTACTGCCATGTACTGCTATGTACTGCCATGTACTGCTATGTACTGCCATGTACTGCTATGTACTGCCATGTACTGCTATGTACTGCTATGTACTGCTATGTACTGCCATGCACTGCTATGTACTGCTATGTACTGCTATGTACTGCCATGTACAGCTATGTACTGCCATGTACTGCTATGTACTACCATGTACTGCTATGTACTGCCATGTACTGCTATGTACTGCCATGTACTGCTATGTACTGCCATGTACTGCTATGTACTGCTATGTACTGCTATGTACTGCCATGTATTGCTATGTACTGCCATGTACTGCTATGTACTGCCATGTACTGCTATGTACTGCCATGTACTGCTATGTACTGCTATGTACTGCTATGTACTGCCATGTACTGCTATGTACTGCCATGTACTGCCATGTACTGCCATGTACTGCTATGTACTGCCATGTACTGCTATGTACTGCCATGTACTGCCATGTACTGCTATGTACTGCCATGTACTGCTATGTACTGCTATGTACTGCTATGTACTGCCATGTACTGCTATGTACTGCCATGTACTGCCATGTACTGCCATGTACTGCTATGTACTGCCATGTACTGCTATGTACTGCCATGTACTGCCATGTACTGCTATGTACTGCCATGTACAGCTATGTACTGCCATGTACTGCTATGTACTGCCATGTACTGCTATGTACTGCCATGTACTGCTATGTACTGCTATGTACTGCTATGTACTGCCATGTACTGCTATGTACTGCCATGTACTGCTATGTACTGCCATGTACTGCTATGTACTGCCATGTACTGCTATGTACTGCTATATACTGCTATGTACTGCCATGTACTGCTATGTACTGCCATGTACTGCCATGTACTGCCATGTACTGCTATGTACTGCCATGTACTGCTATGTACTGCCATGTACTGCTATGTACTGCTATGTACTGCTATGTACTGTCATGTACTGCTATGTACTGCCATGTACTGCTATGTACTGCCATGTACTGCTATGTACTGCCATGTACTGCTATGTACTGCCATGTACTGCCATGTACTGCTATGTACTGCCATGTACTGCTATGTACTGCCATGTACTGCTATGTACTGCCATGTACTGCTATGTACTGCCATGTACTGCTATGTACTGCTATGTACTGCTATGTACTGCCATGTACTGCCATGTACTGCTATGTACTGCTATGTACTGCTATGTACTGCTATGTACTGCCATGTACTGCCATGTACTGCTATGTACTGCCATGTACTGCTATGCACTGCCATGTACTGCTATGTACTGCCATGTACTGCTATGTACTGCCATGTACTGCCATGTACTGCTATGTACTGCCATGTACTGCTATGTACTGCCATGTACTGCTATGTACTGCCATGTACTGCTATGTACTGCCATGTACTGCTATGTACTGCCATGTACTGCTATGTACTGCCATGTACTGCTATGTACTGCTATGTACTGCTATGTACTGCCATGTACTGCTATGTACTGCCATGTACTGCTATGTACTGCCATGTACTGCTATGTACTGCTATGTACTGCTATGTACTGCCATGTACTGCTATGTACTGCCATGTACTGCTATGTACTGCCATGTACTGCTATGTACTGCCATGTACTGCTATGTACTGCCATGTACTGCTATGTACTGCCATGTTCTGCTATGTACTGTCATGTACTGCCATGTACTGCCATGAACTGACTTGGACTGCCATGTACTGCCATGGACTACGATGGGTGGCCATGTACTGCCATGTACTGCCATGAACTGGCATGGACTGCCATGTACTGCCATGGAATACGATGTGCTGCCATGTACCGCCATGTACTACCATCTACTGCCATCTACTGCCATGGACTGCCATGTACTGCCATGTACTACCATCTACTGCCATGGACTGCCACAGGGTAAAGTTCAGGAAACAATGTGTGTGCATCACAGGGGAGAAGGGAACTTAAGTCTCCCTGGAAACTCTAGGAGGAAGGGTGCCAGGGAAGGGATGCCAGAGAAGGGATGCCAGGAAAGGAGTGCCAGGGAAGAGGTGCCAGAGAAGGGATGCCAGGAAGGGGTGCCAGGGAATGGGTGACAGGGAATGGGTGCCAGGAAGGGGTGCCAGGGAAGGAGTGCCAGGAAGGAGTGTCAGGGAAGGGGTGCCATGAGAGAGAGAGAGAGAGAGAGAGAGAGAGAGAGAGAGAGAGAGAGAGAGAGAGAGAGAGAGAGAGAGAGAGAGAGAGAGAGAGAGAGAGAGAGAGCAAATTACACAGTAGTCGACCCCTGATGAGGCTGTTACTCAGGAACCCAAGACTGTCCTCTAAGTGTGTGTGTGTGTGTGTGTGTGTGTGTGTGTGTGTGTGTGTGTGTGTGTGTGTGTGTGTGTGTGTGTGTGTGTGTGTGTGTGTGTGTGTGTGTGTTTGTGTGTGTATGTGTGTACTCACCTATTTGTACTCACCTATTTGTGGTTGCAGGGGTCGAGTCCTAGCTCCTGGCCCCGCCTCTTCACCGGTTGCTACTAGACCCTCTCTCTCCCCGCTCCATGAGCTTTATCAAACCTCGTCTTAAAACTGTGTATGGTTCCTGCCTCCACTACGTCATTTTCTAGGCTATTCCACTGCCTTACAACTCTATGACTGAAGAAATACTTCCTACTATCTCTCTGACTCATTTGTGTCTTCAACTTCCAATTGTGGCCTCTTGTTTCTGTGTCCCCTCCCTGGAACATCCTGTCCTTGTCCACCTTGTCTATTCCACGCAGTATTTTATATGTCGTTATCATGTCTCCCCTGACCCTCCTGTCCTCCAGTGTCGTCAGGCCGATTTCCCTTAATCTTTCTTCATAGGACATTCCCCTTAGCTCTGGAACTAACCTTGTTGCAAACCTTTGTACTTTCTCTAGTTTCTTGACGTGCTTTATCAAGTGCGGGTTCCAAACAGGTGCTGCATACTCCAGTATGGGCCTGACATACACGGTGTACAGTGTCTTGAATGATTCCTTACTAAGGTGTCGGAATGCTGTTCTCAGGTTTGCCAGGCGCCCATATGCTGCAGCAGTTATCTGATTGATGTGTGCTTCCGGAGACATGCTCGGTGTTATACTCACCCCAAGATCTTTCTCCTTGAGTGAGGTTTGCAGTCTTTGGCCACCTAGCCTATACTCTGTCTGTGGTCTTCTGTGCCCTTCCCCTATCTTCATGACTTTGCATTTGGCAGGATTAAATTCGAGAAGCCATTTGCTGGACCAGGTGTCCAGCCTGTCCAGGTCTCTTTGTAGTCCTGCCTGGTCCTCATCAGATTTAATTCTCCTCATTAACTTCACATCATCTGCAAACAGGGACACTTCTGAGTCTAACCCTTCCGTCATGTCGTTCACATATACCAAAAATAGCACTGGTCCTAGGACCGACCCCTGTGGGACCCCGCTCGTCACAGGTGCCCACTGTGATACATCATTACGTACCATGACTCGTTGTTGCCTCCCTGTCAGGTATTCTCTGATCCATTGCAGTGCCCTTCCTGTTATATGCGCCTGATGCTCTAGCTTCTGCACTAATCTCTTGTGATTAACTGTGTCAAAGGCCTTCTTGCAGTCCAAGAAGATGCAATCAACCCACCCCTCTCTCTCTTGTCTTACTTCTGTTATTTTATCATAAAACTCCAGAAGGTTTGTGACACAGGATTTGCCTTCCGTGAATCCGTGCTGGTTGGCATTTATACTCCTGTTCCGTTCCAGGTGCTCCACCACTCTCCTCCTGATAATCTTCTCCATAATTTTGCATACTATACACGTCAATGACACAGGTGTGTGTGTGTGTGTGTGTGTGTGTGTGTGTGTGTGTGTGTGTGTGTGTGTGTGTGTGTGTGTGCGTGTGTGTGTGTGTGTGTGTGTGTGTGTGTGTGCGTGTGTGTGTGTGTGTGTGTGTGTGTGTGTGTGTGGCGTGTGTGTGTGTGTGTGTGTGTGTGTGTGTGTGTGCGTGTGTGTGTGTGTGTGTGTGTGTAGGCACTCTTACAGACAGCAGACCACAAGGACATACAAATCCACGGAAAGCCTCACAAACGAACCACAAGGAGAAGGATTAGGGGGTGAGCATCACTCCAAGCATATTTCCACTATATTTTATCAATTATTCATCCCTGATAATGGCTCCTTATTGACTCCGAAATATTAGTCAAAAAATTTCTCCGATTTCTAGATACATTTTTATGGATAATAACTGAATTATTACAGTTGTGTGCAAAGTTAGTTAAGAACTGTTTTCTAGAATCTATGGGAGTAACTAAGGACCTTATTACACCATGTGTTAGGCTTCTCTTGGAGTATGCAGAACCAGTGTTGTGCCTTCACTTGATTGATCATAGACACTATATCATTTTTCGGTAATTAATACAAAGAGCTTCAAAATAACACCAAATAACACCAGTTACTACTATTTAGTACCAGTTAATACCAGTTGACACCAGTTACTACAAGATAACACCAGTTACTACCAGTTAGCACCAGTTACTACCAGTTAACTCCAGTCACTACAAGATAACACCAGTTACTACCAGTTAGCACCAGTTACTACCAGTTAACTCCAGTCACTACAAGATAACACCAGTTACTACCAGTTAGCACCAGTTACTACCAGTTAACAACAGTCACTACAAAATAACACCAGTTACTATCAGTTAGCACCAGTTACTACCAGTTAACAACATTCACTACAAAATAACACCAGTTACTATCAGTTAGCACCAGTTACTACCATTTAGCATCAGTTACTACCAGTTAACACCAGTTACTACAAGATAACACCAGTTACTACCAGTTAGCACCAGTTACTACCAGTTACTACCAGTTAACACCAGTTACTACAAGATAACACCAATTACTACCAGTTAGCACCAGTTACTACCAGTTAACACCAGTTACTACAAGATAACACCAGTTACTACAAGACAACACCAGTTACTACCAGTTAACACCAGTCACTACAAGATAACACCAGTTACTACCAGTTACTACCAGTTACTACCAGTTAATACCAGTCACTACAAGATAACACCAGTTGCTACCAGTTAGTACCAGTTACTACCAGTTAGCACCAGTTACTAAAAGATAACACCAGTTACTACAAGATAACACCAGTTACTACAAGACAACACCAGTTACTACCAGTTAACACCAGTCACTACAAGATAACACCAGTTACTACCAGTTACTACCAGTTACTACCAGTTACTACCAGTTAATACCAGTTACTACAAGATAACACCAGTTACTACAAGACAACACCAGTTACTACCAGTTAACACCAGTCACTACAAGATAACACCAGTTACTACCAGTTACTACCAGTTACTACCAGTTACTACCAGTTACTACCAGTTACTACCAGTTAATACCAGTCACTACAAGATAACACCAGTTGCTACCAGTTAGTACCAGTTACTACCAGTTAGCACCAGTTACTAAAAGATAACACCAGTTACTACAAGAAAACACCAGTTACTACAAGATAACACCAGTTACATGACAGCACCAGTTACTAACTGTTAACACCAGTTAGTACAAGATAGCACCAGTTAGTACCAGTTAACATCAGTTACTACACAACAACAACAGTTACTACAAGTTAACACCAGTTACTACACGATAACACCAGTTACTACCAGCTAACACCAGTTACTACACGATAACACCAGTTACTACCACTTAACACGAGTTACTACCAGTTAACACCAGTGATTACCAGCTAACACCAGTTACAATCAGCTAACACCAGTTACTACCAGCTAACACCAGTTACTACCAGCTAACACCAGTTACTACCAGCTAACACCAGTTACTGCTAAATAACACAAGATAACACAGACTCAGACAATGGACACTGCTGACCAACCTTGTCTGAGGTAACAGTGTTGAAGTTACAGTGCTCAAGTTACAGTGCTGAGGTTGCAGGTTTGAAGTTACGGTGAGAGTTCTGAAGTTAGAGTCTTGGAGGTGGCAAGTACAGTACCTGCACTCTGAAGGATGAGTGAGGATGTTACAGTCCTGGAGGTGAGAAGTACAGTGCCTGCACTCTGAAGGATGAGTGAGGATGTTACAGTGCTGGAGGTGTGAAGTACAGTACCTGCACTCTGAAGGATGAGTGAGGATGTTACAGTCCTGGAGGTGAGAAGTACAGTGCCTGCACTCTGAAGGAGGAGTGAGGATGTTACAGTCCTGGAGGTGTGAAGTACAGTGCCTGCACTCTGAAGGATGAGTGAGGATGTTACAGTCCTGGAGGTGTGAAGTACAGTGCCTGCACTCTGAAGGATGAGTGAGGATGTTACAGTCCTGGAGGTGAGAAGTACAGTGCCTGCACTCTGAAGGATGAGTGAGGATGTTACAGTCCTGGAGGTGTGAAGTACAGTGCCTGCACTCTGAAGGATGAGTGAGGATGTTACAGTCCTGGAGGTGAGAAGTACAGTGCCTGCACTCTGAAGGATGAGTGAGGATGTTACAGTCCTGGAGGTGTGAAGTACAGTGCCTGCACTCTGAAGGATGAGTGAGGATGTTACAGTTCTGGAGGTGTGAAGTACAGTGCCTGCACTCTGAAGGATGAGTGAGGATGTTACAGTCCTGGAGGTGAGAAGTACAGTGCCTGCACTCTGAAGGATGAGTGAGGATGTTACAGTCCTGGAGGTGTGAAGTACAGTGCCTGCACTCTGAAGGATGAGTGAGGATGTTACAGTCCTGGAGGTGAGAAGTACAGTGCCTGCACTCTGAAGGATGAGTGAGGATGTTACAGTCCTGGAGGTGAGAAGTACAGTGCCTGCACTCTGAAGGATGAGTGAGGATGTTACAGTCCTGGAGGTGTGAAGTACAGTGCCTGCACTCTGAAGGATGAGTGAGGATGTTACAGTCCTGGAGGTGAGAAGTACAGTGCCTGCACTCTGAAGGATGAGTGAGGATGTTACAGTCCTGGAGGTGTGAAGTACAGTGCCTGCACTCTGAAGGATGAGTGAGGATGTTACAGTCCTGGAGGTGAGAAGTACAGTGCCTGCACTCTGAAGGATGAGTGAAGATGTTACAGTCCTGGAGGTGAGAAGTACAGTGCCTGCACTCTGAAGGATGAGTGAAGATGTTACAGTCCTGGAGGTGAGAAGTACAGTGCCTGCACTCTGAAGGATGAGTGAGAATGTTACAGTCCTGGAGGTGTGAAGTACAGTACCTGCACTCTGAAGGATGAGTGAGGATGTTACAGTCCTGGAGGTGTGAAGTACAGTGCCTGCACTCTGAAGGATGAGTGAGGATGTTACAGTCCTGGAGGTGGGAAGTACAGTACCTGCACTCTGAAGGATGAGTGAGGATGTTACATTAAAGATGGTCATCTGCACTGTGATATCAACAAAACTCATGCAAAACAGCAGTTGAGTGAGTGACGGTAGATATGTTTCCTCCTTTTTCAGGTCTCCCTACCTCGGTTGGAGCCTACCAGCATTTGATGGTACTGCAGAGTTCTGAGGGAAGATCTCTGATGGTACTGCAGAGTTCTGAGGGAAGATCTCTGATGGTACTGCAGAGTTCTGAGGGAAGATCTTTGATGGTACTGCAGAGTTCTGAGGGAAGATCTTTGATGGTACTGCAGAGTTCTGAGGGAAGATCTTTGATGGTACTGCAGAGTTCTGAAGGAAGATCTCTGATGGTACTGCAGAGTTCTGAAGGAAGATCTCTGATGGTACTGCAGAGTTCTGAGGGAAGATCTCTGATGGTACTGCAGAGTTCTGAGGGAAGATCTCTGATGGTACTGCAGAGTTCTGAGGGAAGATCTCTGATGGTACTGCAGAGTTCTGAGGGGAAGATCTCTGATGGTACTGCAGAGTTCTGAGGGAAGATCTCTGATGGTACTGCAGAGTTCTGAGGGAAGATCTCTGATGGTACTGCAGAGTTCTGAGGGAAGATCTCTGGTGGTACTGCAGAGTTCAGAAGATCTCTGATGGTAGAGTTCTGAGGGAAGATCTCTGATGGTACTGCAGAGTTCTGAGGGAAGATCTCTGATGGTACTGCAGAGTTCTGAGGGAAGATCTCTGATGGTACTGCAGAGTTCTGAGGGAAGATCTCTGATGGTACTGCAGAGTTCTGAGGGAAGATCTTTGATGGTACTGCAGAGTTCTGAGGGAAGATCTTTGATGGCACTGCAGAGTTCTGAGGGAAAGATCTTTGATGGTACTGCAGAGTTCTGAGGGAAGATCTTTGATGGTACTGCAGAGTTCTGAGGGAAGAACATCATTGATGGTACTGCAGAGTTCTGATGGTACTGGAAGATCTTTGATGGTACTGCAGAGTTCTGAGGGAAGATCTGTGATGGTACTGCAGAGTTCTGAGGGAAGATCTATGATGGTACTGCAGAGTTCTGAGGGAAGATCTCTGATGGTACTGCAGAGTTCTGAGGGAAGATCTCTGATGGTACTGCAGAGTTCTGAGGGAAGATCTCTGATGGTACTGCAGAGTTCTGAGGGAAGATCTTTGATGGTACTGCAGAGTTCTGAGGGAAGATCTTTGATGGTACTGCAGAGTTCTGAGGGAAGAAGATCTTTGATGGTACTGCAGAGTTCTGAGGGAAGAAGATCTTTGATGGTACTGCAGAGTTCTGAGGGAAGATCTTTGATGGTACTGCAGAGTTCTGAGGGAAGATCTTTGATGGTACTGCAGAGTTCTGAGGGAAGATCTTTGATGGTACTGCAGAGTTCTGAGGGAAGATCTTTGATGGTACTGCAGAGTTCTGAGGGAAGATCTTTGATGGTACTGCAGAGTTCTGAGGGGATCTTTGAGGGAAGATCTCTGATGGTACTGCAGAGTTCTGAGGGAAGAAGATCTCTGATGGTACTGCAGAGTTCTGAGGGAAGATCTTTGATGGTACTGCAGAGTTCTGAGGGAAGATCTTTGATGGTACTGCAGAGTTCTGAGGGAAGATCTTTGATGGTACTGCAGAGTTCTGAGGGAAGATCTTTGATGGTACTGCAGAGTTCTGAGGGAAGAAGATCTCTGATGGTACTGCAGAGTTCTGAGGGAAGATCTCTGATGGTACTGCAGAGTTCTGAGGGAAGAAGATCTTTGATGGTACTGCAGAGTTCTGAGGGAAGATCTCTGATGGTACTGCAGAGTTCTGAGGGAAGAAGATCTTTGATGGTACTGCAGAGTTCTGAGGGAAGATCTTTGATGGTACTGCAGAGTTCTGAGGGAAGAAGATCTCTGATGGTACTGCAGAGTTCTGAGGGAAGAAGATCTCTGATGGTACTGCAGAGTGCTGAGGGAAGATCTCTGATGGTACTGCAGAGTTCTGAGGGAAGATCTCTGATGGTACTGCAGAGTTCTGAGGGGGAAGATCTTTGATGGTACTGCAGAGTTCTGAGGGAAGAAGATCTTTGATGGTACTGCAGAGTTCTGAGGGAAGATCTTTGATGGTACTGCAGAGTTCTGAGGGAAGATCTTTGATGGTACTGCAGAGTTCTGAGGGAAGATCTTTGATGGTACTGCAGAGTTCTGAGGGAAGATCTTTGATGGTACTGCAGAGTTCTGAGGGAAGATCTTTGATGGTACTGCAGAGTTCTGAGGGAAGATCTTTGATGGTACTGCAGAGTTCTGAGGGAAGAAGATCTCTGATGGTACTGCAGAGTTCTGAGGGAAGAAGATCTTTGATGGTACTGCAGAGTTCTGAGGGAAGATCTCTGATGGTACTGCAGAGTTCTGAGGGAAGAAGATCTTTGATGGTACTGCAGAGTTCTGAGGGAAGATCTTTGATGGTACTGCAGAGTTCTGAGGGAAGAAGATCTCTGATGGTACTGCAGAGTTCTGAGGGAAGAAGATCTCTGATGGTACTGCAGAGTTCTGAGGGAAGATCTCTGATGGTACTGCAGAGTTCTGAGGGAAGATCTCTGATGGTACTGCAGAGTTCTGAGGGAAGATCTTTGATGGTACTGCAGAGTTCTGAGGGAAGATCTTTGATGGTACTGCAGAGTTCTGAGGGAAGATCTTTGATGGTACTGCAGAGTTCTGAGGGAAGATCTTTGATGGTACTGCAGAGTTCTGAGGGAAGATCTTTGATGGTACTGCAGAGTTCTGAGGGAAGATCTTTGATGGTACTGCAGAGTTCTGAGGGAAGATCTTTGATGGTACTGCAGAGTTCTGAGGGAAGAAGCTATCTGATGGTACTGCAGAGTTCTGAGGGAAGATCTCTGATGGTACTGCAGAGTTCTGAGGGAAGAAGATCTTTGATGGTACTGCAGAGTTCTGAGGGAAGATCTCTGATGGTACTGCAGAGTTCTGAGGGAAGAAGATCTTTGATGGTACTGCAGAGTTCTGAGGGAAGATCTTTGATGGTACTGCAGAGTTCTGAGGGAAGAAGATCTCTGATGGTACTGCAGAGTTCTGAGGGAAGAAGATCTCTGATGGTACTGCAGAGTTCTGAGGGAAGATCTCTGATGGTACTGCAGAGTTCTGAGGGAAGATCTCTGATGGTACTGCAGAGTTCTGAGGGAAGATCTTTGATGGTACTACTGAGGGAAGAAGCAGAGAGTTCTGAGGGAAGAAGATCTTTGATGGTACTGCAGAGTTCTGAGGGAAGATCTTTGATGGTACTGCAGAGTTCTGAGGGAAGATCTTTGATGGTACTGCAGAGTTCTGAGGGAAGATCTTTGATGGTACTGCAGAGTTCTGAGGGAAGATCTTTGATGGTACTGCAGAGTTCTGAGGGAAGATCTTTGATGGTACTGCAGAGTTCTGAGGGAAGAAGATCTTTGATGGTACTGCAGAGTTCTGAGGGAAGATCTTTGATGGTACTGCAGAGTTCTGAGGGAAGAAGATCTTTGATGGTACTGCAGAGTTCTGAGGGGAAGATCTCTGATGGTACTGCAGAGTTCTGAGGGAAGAAGATCTCTGATGGTACTGCAGAGTTCTGAGGGAAGATCTCTGATGGTACTGCAGAGTTCTGAGGGAAGATCTCTGATGGTACTGCAGAGTTCTGAGGGAAGATCTTTGATGGTACTGCAGAGTTCTGAGGGAAGATCTTTGATGGTACTGCAGAGTTCTGAGGGAAGATCTTTGATGGTACTGCAGAGTTCTGAGGGAAGATCTTTGATGGTACTGCAGAGTTCTGAGGGAAGATCTTTGATGGTACTGCAGAGTTCTGCAGAGTTCTGAGGGAAGATCTTTGATGGTACTGCAGAGTTCTGAGGGAAGATCTTTGATGGTACTGCAGAGTTCTGATGGTACTGGAGTTCTGAGAAGATCTTTGATGGTACTGCAGAGTTCTGAGGGAAGATCTCTGATGGTACTGCAGAGTTCTGAGGGAAGAAGATCTTTGATGGTACTGCAGAGTTCTGAGGGAAGATCTCTGATGGTACTGCAGAGTTCTGAGGGAAGAAGATCTCTGATGGTACTGCAGAGTTCTGAGGGAAGATCTCTGATGGTACTGCAGAGTTCTGAGGGAAGAAGATCTCTGATGGTACTGCAGAGTTCTGAGGGAAGATCTCTGATGGTACTGCAGAGTTCTGAGGGAAGATCTCTGATGGTACTGCAGAGTTCTGAGGGAAGATCTTTGATGGTACTGCAGAGTTCTGAGGGAAGATCTTTGATGGTACTGCAGAGTTCTGAGGGAAGATCTTTGATGGTACTGCAGAGTTCTGAGGGAAGATCTTTGATGGTACTGCAGAGTTCTGAGGGAAGATCTTTGATGGTACTGCAGAGTTCTGAGGGAAGATCTTTGATGGTACTGCAGAGTTCTGAGGGAAGATCTTTGATGGTACTGCAGAGTTCTGAGGGAAGAAGATCTTTGATGGTACTGCAGAGTTCTGAGGGAAGATCTTTGATGGTACTGCAGAGTTCTGAGGGAAGATCTCTGATGGTACTGCAGAGTTCTGAGGGAAGATCTCTGATGGTACTGCAGGGTTCTGAGGGAAGATCTCTGATGGTACTGCAGAGTTCTGAGGGAAGAAGTTCTCTGGTACTGCAGGGTTCTGAGGGAAGATCTCTGATGGTACTGCAGAGTTCTGAGGGAAGATTTCTGATGGTACTGCAGGGTTCTGAGGGAAGATCTCTGATAGTACTGCAGGGTTCTGAGGGAAGATCTCTGATGGTACTGCAGAGTTCTGAGGGAAGAAGTTCTCTGATGGTACTGCAGAGTTCTGAGGGAAGATCTCTGATGGTACTGCAGAGTTCTGAGGGAAGATCTCTGATGGTACTGCAGGGTTCTGAGGGAAGATCTCTGATGGTACTGCAGAGTTCTGAGGGAAGATCTCTGATGGTACTGCAGGGTTCTGAGGGAAGATCTCTGATGGTACTGCAGAGTTCTGAGGGAAGATCTTTGATGGTACTGCAGAGTTCTGAGGGAAGATCTTTGATGGTACTGCAGAGTTCTGAGGGAAGAAGATCTTTGATGGTACTGCAGAGTTCTGAGGGAAGATCTTTGATGGTACTGCAGAGTTCTGAGGGAAGATCTTTGATGGTACTGCAGAGTTCTGAGGGAAGATCTTTGATGGTACTGCAGAGATGGTACTGCAGAGTTCTGGGAAGAAGATCTTTGATGGTACTGCAGAGTTCTGAGGGAAGATCTTTGATGGTACTGCAGAGTTCTGAGGGAAGATCTTTGATGGTACTGCAGAGTTCTGAGGGAAGAAGATCTCTGATGGTACTGCAGAGTTCTGAGGGAAGAAGATCTCTGATGGTACTGCAGAGTGCTGAGGGAAGATCTCTGATGGTACTGCAGAGTTCTGAAAAAAGATCTCTGATGGTACTGCAGAGTTCTGAGGGAAGATCTTTGATGGTACTGCAGAGTTCTGAGGGAAGATCTTTGATGGTACTGCACAGTTCTGATGGTACTGCAGAGTTCTGAGAAGATCTTTGATGGTACTGCAGAGTTCTGAGGGAAGATCTTTGATGGTACTGCAGAGTTCTGAGGGAAGAAGATCTCTGATGGTACTGCAGAGTTCTGAGGGAAGAAGATCTCTGATGGTACTGCAGAGTTCTGAGGGAAGATCTCTGATGGTACTGCAGAGTTCTGAGGGAAGATCTCTGATGGTACTGCAGAGTTCTGAGGGAAGATCTTTGATGGTACTGCAGAGTTCTGAGGGAAGATCTTTGATGGTACTGCAGAGTTCTGAGGGAAGATCTTTGATGGTACTGCAGAGTTCTGAGGGAAGATCTTTGATGGTACTGCAGAGTTCTGAGGGAAGATCTTTGATGGTACTGCAGAGTTCTGAGGGAAGATCTTTGATGGTACTGCAGAGTTCTGAGGGAAGAAGATCTTTGATGGTACTGCAGAGTTCTGAGGGAAGATCTTTGATGGTACTGCAGAGTTCTGAGGGAAGATCTCTGATGGTACTGCAGAGTTCTGAGGGAAGAAGATCTTTGATGGTACTGCAGAGTTCTGAGGGAAGATCTCTGATGGTACTGCAGAGTTCTGAGGGAAGAAGATCTTTGATGGTACTGCAGAGTTCTGAGGGAAGATCTTTGATGGTACTGCAGAGTTCTGAGGGAAGAAGATCTCTGATGGTACTGCAGAGTTCTGAGGGAAGAAGATCTCTGATGGTACTGCAGAGTTCTGAGGGAAGATCTCTGATGGTACTGCAGAGTTCTGAGGGAAGATCTCTGATGGTACTGCAGAGTTCTGAGGGAAGATCTTTGATGGTACTGCAGAGTTCTGAGGGAAGATCTTTGATGGTACTGCAGAGTTCTGAGGGAAGATCTTTGATGGTACTGCAGAGTTCTGAGGGAAGATCTTTGATGGTACTGCAGAGTTCTGAGGGAAGATCTTTGATGGTACTGCAGAGTTCTGAGGGAAGATCTTTGATGGTACTGCAGAGTTCTGAGGGAAGATCTTTGATGGTACTGCAGAGTTCTGAGGGAAGATCTTTGATGGTACTGCAGAGTTCTGAGGGAAGATCTTTGATGGTACTGCAGAGTTCTGAGGCAGAGTTCTGAGGAAGAAGATCTTTGATGGTACTGCAGAGTTCTGAGGGAAGATCTCTGATGGTACTGCAGAGTTCTGAGGGAAGATCTCTGATGGTACTGCAGAGTTCTGAGGGAAGAAGATCTCTGATGGTACTGCAGAGTTCTGAGGGAAGATCTCTGATGGTACTGCAGAGTTCTGAGGGAAGATCTCTGATGGTACTGCAGAGTTCTGAGGGAAGATCTCTGGTGGTACTGCAGAGTTCTAAGGGAAGAAGATCTCTGATGGTACTGCAGAGTTCTGAGGGAAGATCTCTGATGGTACTGCAGAGTTCTGAGGGAAGATCTCTGATGGTACTGCAGAGTTCTGAGGGAAGATCTCTGATGGTACTGCAGAGTTCTGAGGGAAGATCTCTGATGGTACTGCAGAGTTCTGAGGGAAGATCTTTGATGGTACTGCAGAGTTCTGAGGGAAGATCTTTGATGGTACTGCAGAGTTCTGAGGGAAGATCTTTGATGGTACTGCAGAGTTCTGAGGGAAGATCTTTGATGGTACTGCAGAGTTCTGAGGGAAGATCTTTGATGGTACTGCAGAGTTCTGAGGGAAGATCTTTGATGGTACTGCAGAGTTCTGAGGGAAGATCTTTGATGGTACTGCAGAGTTCTGAGGGAAGATCTCTGATGGTACTGCAGAGTTCTGAGGGAAGATCTCTGATGGTACTGCAGAGTTCTGAGGGAAGATCTCTGATGGTACTGCAGAGTTCTGAGGGAAGATCTCTGATGGTACTGCAGAGTTCTGAGGGAAGAAGATCTCTGATGGTACTGCAGAGTTCTGAGGGAAGATCTCTGATGGTACTGCAGAGTTCTGAGGGAAGATCTTTGATGGTACTGCAGAGTTCTGAGGGAAGATCTTTGATGGTACTGCAGAGTTCTGAGGGAAGATCTTTGATGGTACTGCAGAGTTCTGAGGGAAGATCTTTGATGGTACTGCAGAGTTCTGAGGGGAAGATCTTTGATGGTACTGCAGAGTTCTGAGGGAAGATCTTTGATGGTACTGCAGAGTTCTGAGGGAAGAAGATCTCTGATGGTACTGCAGAGTTCTGAGGGAAGATCTTTGATGGTACTGCAGAGTTCTGAGGGAAGATCTCTGATGGTACTGCAGAGTTCTGAGGGAAGAAGATCTTTGATGGTACTGCAGAGTTCTGAGGGAAGATCTCTGATGGTACTGCAGAGTTCTGAGGGAAGATCTTTGATGGTACTGCAGAGTTCTGAGGGAAGAAGATCTCTGACGGTACTGCAGAGTTCTGATGGTACTGGAGTTCTGAGGGAAGATCTCTGATGGTACTGCAGAGTTCTGAGGGAAGATCTTTGATGGTACTGCAGAGTTCTGAGGGAAGATCTTTGATGGTACTGCAGAGTTCTGAGGGAAGATCTCTGATGGTACTGCAGAGTTCTGAGGGAAGATCTTTGATGGTACTGCAGAGTTCTGAGGGAAGATCTTTGATGGTACTGCAGAGTTCTGAGGGAAGATCTTTGATGGTACTGCAGAGTTCTGAGGGAAGATCTTTGATGGTACTGCAGAGTTCTGAGGGAAGATCTTTGATGGTACTGCAGAGTTCTGAGGGAAGAGTCTCTGATGGTACTGCAGAGTTCTGAGAAGATCTTTGATGGTACTGCAGAGTTCTGAGGGAAGATCTTTGATGGTACTGCAGAGTTCTGAGGGAAGAAGATCTCTGATGGTACTGCAGAGTTCTGAGGGAAGAAGATCTTTGATGGTACTGCAGAGTTCTGAGGGAAGATCTCTGATGGTACTGCAGAGTTCTGAGGGAAGAAGATCTTTGATGGTACTGCAGAGTTCTGAGGGAAGATCTTTGATGGTACTGCAGAGTTCTGAGGGAAGAAGATCTCTGATGGTACTGCAGAGTTCTGAGGGAAGAAGATCTCTGATGGTACTGCAGAGTTCTGAGGGAAGATCTCTGATGGTACTGCAGAGTTCTGAGGGAAGATCTCTGATGGTACTGCAGAGTTCTGAGGGAAGATCTTTGATGGTACTGCAGAGTTCTGAGGGAAGATCTTTGATGGTACTGCAGAGTTCTGAGGGAAGATCTTTGATGGTACTGCAGAGTTCTGAGGGAAGATCTTTGATGGTACTGCAGAGTTCTGAGGGAAGATCTTTGATGGTACTGCAGAGTTCTGAGGGAAGATCTTTGATGGTACTGCAGAGTTCTGAGGGAAGAAGATCTTTGATGGTACTGCAGAGTTCTGAGGGAAGATCTTTGATGGTACTGCAGAGTTCTGAGGGAAGATCTTTGATGGTACTGCAGAGTTCTGAGGGAAGATCTTTGATGGTACTGCAGAGTTCTGAGGGAAGAAGATCTCTGATGGTACTGCAGAGTTCTGAGGGAAGAAGATCTCTGATGGTACTGCAGAGTTCTGAGGGAAGATCTCTGATGGTACTGCAGAGTTCTGAGGGAAGAAGATCTCTGATGGTACTGCAGAGTTCTGAGGGAAGATCTCTGATGGTACTGCAGAGTTCTGAGGGAAGATCTCTGATGGTACTGCAGAGTTCTGAGGGAAGATCTTTGATGGTACTGCAGAGTTCTGAGGGAAGATCTTTGATGGTACTGCAGAGTTCTGAGGGAAGATCTTTGATGGTACTGCAGAGTTCTGAGGGAAGATCTTTGATGGTACTGCAGAGTTCTGAGGGAAGATCTTTGATGGTACTGCAGAGTTCTGAGGGAAGATCTTTGATGGTACTGCAGAGTTCTGAGGGAAGATCTTTGATGGTACTGCAGAGTTCTGAGGGAAGAAGATCTTTGATGGTACTGCAGAGTTCTGAGGGAAGATCTCTGATGGTACTGCAGAGTTCTGAGGGAAGATCTCTGATGGTACTGCAGAGTTCTGAGGGAAGATCTCTGATGGTACTGCAGAGTTCTGAGGGAAGATCTCTGATGGTACTGCAGAGTTCTGAGGGAAGATCTTTGATGGTACTGCAGAGTTCTGAGGGAAGATCTCTGATGGTACTGCAGAGTTCTGAGGGAAGAAGATCTCTGATGGTACTGCAGAGTTCTGAGGGAAGAAGATCTCTGATGGTACTGCAGAGTTCTGAGGGAAGATCTCTGATGGTACTGCAGAGTTCTGAGGGAAGATCTCTGATGGTACTGCAGAGTTCTGAGGGAAGATCTTTGATGGTACTGCAGAGTTCTGAGGGAAGATCTTTGATGGTACTGCAGAGTTCTGAGGGAAGATCTTTGATGGTACTGCAGAGTTCTGAGGGAAGATCTTTGATGGTACTGCAGAGTTCTGAGGGAAGATCTTTGATGGTACTGCAGAGTTCTGAGGGAAGATCTTTGACGGTACTGCAGAGTTCTGAGGGAAGAAGATCTTTGATGGTACTGCAGAGTTCTGAGGGAAGATCTTTGATGGTAAGATCTGATGGTACTGCAGAGTTCTGAGGGAAGATTTGATGGTACTGCAGACTTCTGTGCGAAGATCTTTGATGGTACTGCAGAGTTCTGAGGGAAGAAGATCTCTGATGGTACTGCAGAGTTCTGAGGGAAGATCTCTGATGGTACTGCAGAGTTCTGAGGGAAGAAGATCTCTGATGGTACTGCAGAGTTCTGAGGGAAGATCTCTGATGGTACTGCAGAGTTCTGAGGGAAGATCTCTGATGGTACTGCAGAGTTCTGAGGGAAGAAGATCTCTGATGGTACTGCAGAGTTCTGAGGGAAGATCTCTGATGGTACTGCAGAGTTCTGAGGGAAGATCTCTGATGGTACTGCAGAGTTCTGAGGGAAGATCTCTGATGGTACTGCAGAGTTCTGAGGGAAGATCTTTGATGGTACTGCAGAGTTCTGAGGGAAGATCTCTGATGGTACTGCAGAGTTCTGAGGGAAGATCTTTGATGGTACTGCAGAGTTCTGAGGGAAGATCTTTGATGGTACTGCAGAGTTCTGAGGGAAGATCTTTGATGGTACTGCAGAGTTCTGAGGGAAGATCTTTGATGGTACTGCAGAGTTCTGAGGGAAGATCTTTGATGGTACTGCAGAGTTCTGAGGGAAGATCTTTGATGGTACTGCAGAGTTCTGAGGGAAGAAGATCTTTGATGGTACTGCAGAGTTCTGAGGGAAGAAGATCTCTGATGGTACTGCAGAGTTCTGAGGGAAGATCTCTGATGGTACTGCAGAGTTCTGAGGGAAGATCTCTGATGGTACTGCAGAGTTCTGAGGGAAGAAGATCTCTGATGGTACTGCAGAGTTCTGAGGGAAGATCTTTGATGGTACTGCAGAGTTCTGAGGGAAGAAGATCTCTGATTGTATTGCAGAGTTCTGAGGAAGATCTTTGATGGTACTGCAGAGTTCTGAGGGAAGAAGATCTTTGATGGTACTGCAGAGTTCTGAGGGAAGAAGATCTTTGATGGTACTGCAGAGTTCTGAGGGAAGATCTCTGATGGTCCTGCAGAGTTCTGAGGGAAGATCTTTGATGGTACTGCAGAGTTCTGAGGGAAGATCTTTGATGGTACTGCAGAAGAAGATCTTTGATGGTACTGCAGAGTTCTGAGGGAAGATCTTTGATGGTACTGCAGAGTTCTGAGGGAAGATCTTTGATGGTACTGCAGAGTTCTGAGGGAAGATCTTTGATGGTACTGCAGAGTTCTGAGGGAAGATCTTTGATGGTACTGCAGAGTTCTGAGGGAAGAAGATCTTTGATGGTACTGCAGAGTTCTGAGGGAAGATCTTTGATGGTACTGCAGAGTTCTGAGGGAAGATCTCTGATGGTACTGCAGAGTTCTGAGGGAAGAAGATCTTTGATGGTACTGCAGAGTTCTGAGGGAAGATCTCTGATGGTACTGCAGAGTTCTGAGGGAAGAAGATCTTTGATGGTACTGCAGAGTTCTGAGGGAAGATCTTTGATGGTACTGCAGAGTTCTGAGGGAAGAAGATCTCTGATGGTACTGCAGAGTTCTGAGGGAAGAAGATCTCTGATGGTACTGCAGAGTTCTGAGGGAAGATCTCTGATGGTACTGCAGAGTTCTGAGGGAAGATCTCTGATGGTACTGCAGAGTTCTGAGGGAAGATCTTTGATGGTACTGCAGAGTTCTGAGGGAAGATCTTTGATGGTACTGCAGAGTTCTGAGGGAAGATCTTTGATGGTACTGCAGAGTTCTGAGGGAAGATCTTTGATGGTACTGCAGAGTTCTGAGGGAAGATCTTTGATGGTACTGCAGAGTTCTGAGGGAAGATCTTTGATGGTACTGCAGAGTTCTGAGGGAAGATCTTTGATGGTACTGCAGAGTTCTGAGGGAAGATCTTTGATGGTACTGCAGAGTTCTGAGGGAAGAAGATCTTTGATGGTACTGCAGAGTTCTGAGGGAAGATCTTTGATGGTACTGCAGAGTTCTGAGGGAAGAAGATCTCTGATGGTACTGCAGAGTTCTGAGGGAAGAAGATCTTTGATGGTACTGCAGAGTTCTGAGGGAAGATCTCTGATGGTACTGCAGAGTTCTGAGGGAAGAAGATCTCTGATGGTACTGCAGAGTTCTGAGGGAAGATCTCTGATGGTACTGCAGAGTTCTGAGGGAAGAAGATCTCTGATGGTACTGCAGAGTTCTGAGGGAAGATCTCTGATGGTACTGCAGAGTTCTGAGGGAAGATCTCTGATGGTACTGCAGAGTTCTGAGGGAAGATCTCTGATGGTACTGCAGAGTTCTGAGGGAAGATCTTTGATGGTACTGCAGAGTTCTGAGGGAAGATCTTTGATGGTACTGCAGAGTTCTGAGGGAAGATCTTTGATGGTACTGCAGAGTTCTGAGGGAAGATCTTTGATGGTACTGCAGAGTTCTGAGGGAAGATCTTTGATGGTACTGCAGAGTTCTGAGGGAAGATCTTTGATGGTACTGCAGAGTTCTGAGGGAAGATCTCTGATGGTACTGCAGAGTTCTGAGGGAAGATCTCTGATGGTACTGCAGGGTTCTGAGGGAAGATCTCTGATGGTACTGCAGAGTTCTGAGGGAAGATCTCTGATGGTACTGCAGAGTTCTGAGGGAAGATCTTTGATGGTACTGTTCTGAGAAGATCTCTGAGGGAAGTAGATCTCTGATGGTACTGCAGAGTTCTGAGGGAAGAAGATCTTTGATGGTACTGCAGAGTTCTGAG
This sequence comes from Cherax quadricarinatus, assembly GCF_038502225.1. Lineage (NCBI taxonomy): Eukaryota > Metazoa > Arthropoda > Malacostraca > Decapoda > Parastacidae > Cherax > Cherax quadricarinatus. The sequence continues at coordinate 294,191 of NW_027195181.1, forward strand.
GGAAGATCTCTGATGGTACTGCAGAGTTCTGAGGGAAGAAGATCTCTGATGGTACTGCAGAGTTCTGAGGGAAGATCTCTGATGGTACTGCAGAGTTCTGAGGGAAGAAGATCTCTGATGGTACTGCAGAGTTCTGAGGAAAGAAGATCTCTGATGGTACTGCAGGGTTCTGAGGGAAGATCTCCGATGGTACTGCAGAGTTCTGAGGGAAGATCTCTGATGGTACTGCAGGGTTCTGAGGGAAGATCTCTGATGGTACTGCAGAGTTCTGAGGGAAGATCTCTGATGGTACTGCAGAGTTCTGAGGGAAGATCTTTGATGGTACTGCAGAGTTCTGAGGGAAGATCTTTGATGGTACTGCAGAGTTCTGAGGGAAGATCTTTGATGGTACTGCAGAGTTCTGAGGGAAGATCTTTGATGGTACTGCAGAGTTCTGAGGGAAGATCTTTGATGGTACTGCAGAGTTCTGAGGGAAGATCTTTGATGGTACTGCAGAGTTCTGAGGGAAGATCTTTGATGGTACTGCAGAGTTCTGAGGGAAGATCTTTGATGGTACTGCAGAGTTCTGAGGGAAGATCTTTGATGGTACTGCAGAGTTCTGAGGGAAGAAGATCTCTGATGGTACTGCAGAGTTCTGAGGGAAGAAGATCTCTGATGGTACTGCAGAGTTCTGAGGGAAGAAGATCTCTGATGGTACTGCAGAGTTCTGAGGGAAGAAGATCTTTGATGGTACTGCAGAGTTCTGAGGGAAGATCTTTGATGGTACTGCAGAGTTCTGAGGGAAGAAGATCTCTGATGGTACTGCAGAGTTCTGAGGGAAGAAGATCTCTGATGGTACTGCAGAGTTCTGAGGGAAGATCTCTGATGGTACTGCAGAGTTCTGAGGGAAGATCTCTGATGGTACTGCAGAGTTCTGAGGGAAGATCTTTGATGGTACTGCAGAGTTCTGAGGGAAGATCTTTGATGGTACTGCAGAGTTCTGAGGGAAGATCTTTGATGGTACTGCAGAGTTCTGAGGGAAGATCTTTGATGGTACTGCAGAGTTCTGAGGGAAGATCTTTGATGGTACTGCAGAGTTCTGAGGGAAGATCTTTGATGGTACTGCAGAGTTCTGAGGGAAGATCTTTGATGGTACTGCAGAGTTCTGAGGGAAGAAGATCTCTGATGGTACTGCAGAGTTCTGAGGGAAGAAGATCTTTGATGGTACTGCAGAGTTCTGAGGGAAGATCTCTGATGGTACTGCAGAGTTCTGAGGGAAGAAGATCTTT